>NC_053047.1:19542500-19842500 GCF_003473485.1 Medicago truncatula
AGGAAAATATTTTGGATAGGTTGGTATGATGTGTGCCTGCATAGGGAGTTTGGAGGTTTGGGGGTGCGACGGTTGAAATAATTTAACTTGGTTTTATTAGGAAAGTGGTGTTGGAGGATGCTAGTTGATAGGAGTGGTTTTCGGTATCAAGTCTTAGTCGCCGATTATGGCGAAGTAGGTGGGAGGTTGGAGGTTGGGGGCCGGAGTTGTTCTTCTTGGTGGAGGGAGGTAGGGCGGATTAGAGATGGGGGAGGTGATTATGGTGGAGGCTGGTTTGGGGAGTGTGTGTCTAAGAAGTTGGGGGATGGTTCAGACACTTTGTTTTGGTATGATAAGTGGTTAGGATCGGTCTCTTTTTGTGAGCGGTTTCCTAGGTTGTTTGATCTTTCTGAGAACAAATCCATTACGGTGGCAGGTTTGTTCTCTCTTGGTGTTGAGCGGGGTGGGGAGGCGTGGGAGTGGAGGAGGAGGTTGTGGGCTTGGGAGGAGGAGGAGTTAGAGGAGTGTAGGGCTTTATTGACTAATGTTTATTTGCAAGATTTTATTTCAGACAGGTGGGTGTGGTTGTCTGACCCTGTTGAGGGTTACACTGTTCGTGGTTCTTATCACATGGTGACTACTAGGGACGTTTCTCTTAGGGATCCCGCGGTCTCTTTGATCTGGCATAACCAGGTGCCGTTGAAGGTTTCTTTATTTGCTTGGAGGTTGCTTCGTGATAGATTGTCCACTAAAGTTAATTTGGCTTAAGTGCAATTTTACCACCCCCCCCCCCCCCCCCCCCCCCCCCATTTTGATTGATTCTTGATTTTGCCTCCCTTATTTTAAAACGGAATTTTACCCCCCTGTTTTATGTTTTTCAGGATTTCGCCCCCTCTCCTAGTTTTATCCACATAATTAATTATTTATATTAATTTATTTAATGAAAAAATAAAAATAAAACCAGAAAAATACTAAATAAAGAATAAAAAATGCATAAAACTAGTATGATCTCTAAAATTAAAATAAAATAAAAAAACTAGTATGAAAATAGCAAATATTTAGAGGTGCAAACTAGTATGAAAATACATGAATTTTTCTTGTATTTTCATTGTTTTTCTATTTTTTTTTGGTTTTTATTTTTTCTTTTTCTTCTTTTCTTTTTATTTTTTTTACCGAATTAATATTTTCTAATATTTTCTTTATTTTAAAATAGGGGGGCAAAATCTTGAAAACGTAAAACAGAGGGGTGAAATTTCGAGTTTTAAAATAAGGGCGGTAAAATTCTGAGTTTTAAAATAGGGTGCAAAATCCAAATTCAATCAAATTAGGGGGGTGAAACTGCATTTAAGCCTAATTTTTTGAAGAAGAAGATAAATTAGCCAACCGAGACTGACATCAAGGAGAATCGAACCGGAAATCTAGAGAGAGAGAGAGCAAATTTCAAAGTCTCAAACCAACATCACCAGACTGACCTAAATGGGTTTAAACATGATAATGTTGAATACACAAATACTTGATAAAGTTAATTTTATAAAATTAATTTTTTTTCTTCTTTTATTCATAGTTTTTCCTGAATTTGTGTGAAATAATCAAATGTAAATAGACTTTGAGAGTAGAAGTTGTTTGATTAGATATGATAGCATATGGCTAAATTGTGTAAGATGTTACCTCCATTAATTTGAACTTGATTTGATTCTTGATTAGTGATTATATTCAAAAACACAGGTGAATCTACAGCATGAGCTGGTGCAGTGCTTTCTGTCTCCATGTTTCCCTTCAAGACAACAGCCATATGGCTATGACCCTTCTTGAATTGATTCAATATTTCATATAGTGGCCAACTTTCATATACCCTGTTGCAAATGTAGACAGAAAGTGTTACGGTTATTTTGTTAGTATCAGAGTGCATAATGCAAAATATGTGGAACCTTAAATTATCTCTTTTTTGTGGAATTTGAACAATCTAATTTACCAACACAGCCAACAACAACAATAAAACAATAGAAGGAGTAAAAACCGTAAATGAAAACACCATAAATTTTCCAATTTTTTGACTAAAGTTTTCCAATTATATATACATATAGGAGGCTGCTAACTTACACCCACCTAAAAACACTAAGGTGCAAGTTAGCAAACTGCACCCACTTATAATTTAGGCTAAATTACTTTTTTGATCCTTTAACTATTTAATTGGTATCGGATTGGTCCTCTAACTAAAAATTGATTTATTTCGGTCCTCTAAGTTTCTCACTGTTACTACATTTAGTCATTTATGTTAGTTTTATTCAAATAAACGTTAGGGTTTGTGTTATGTGGGTCCTCTAACTTTATTTATTAGTATCATTTTGGTTCTATGCTTTGTTAAGGTATTATGATTAAATAGTGACTGATATTATTGGTAATTGTTATGGTTATGTATGTGTGAAACAGGATGTCAGATACCCATATAAAACAAACTCTAACGTTTATTTGAATAAAACTAATAGAAAGGACTAAATGTAGTAACGGTGAGAAACTTAGAGTACCGAAATAAATCAATTTTTAGTTAGAGGACCAATCTGATACCAATTAAATAGTTAGAGGACCAAAAAGGTAACTAAGCCTATAATTTACTAAAACACTCATTTGTTTATATTCTAATTAATTTTAAATAGAAGGGCAATTTTGTAACTAGCTTAAAAAAGATCCTTAAAAAAAGAAACAAAAAAGACAATGACATGCTTAAGGTACAAAACATGTAATAAAGACAAACTTTTAAGAAAACAATATTTGGAATGATGAAAGTGAGTGTAAATTAGTGAAGGTTGCTAACTTGCACCTTAATAATATTTATAAAAATGAGTGTAAATAATCAAGTGGATGTAAGTTGCTAACTTGCACCTTAATAATTTTAGGTGGGTGTAGCTTGCTAACTTGCACCTTAGTGTTTTTAGGTGGGTATAAGTTAGTAGCCCCATATATATATATATATATATATATATATATATATATATATATATATATATATATAATAATAGCTTAGTCTGAAATTATTTAATAGAGTAGATTAGTAACAATGTGAGTGGTTGGTGCGTAGAGTGTGTAATTTTCTTATATATTGAGCCTAAGATAACATTTGGCATAACAAATTTTAGTCATACTAGTTGTCTTACCTAGGAATTTTCCTGATAATCAAATTCTTGATTGGAGTCTCATCTTCTGGACGGCAAAATATTAAATTCTTAACCTATGCAAATGAATTAATAGTTTAGTAACACTATATGAATGTAACAACATGGTATAATTTTAAACAATGTTGTCGATTTAAAAATAATCTTTTTATGGCTCTATTTAATAAAAAGTAGCGGATCGAGGATAAGTTAGTTGATAACCAATGAGAGAAAAGACCGTTACCAAACCGATCTACATTGATCATACAAACTTATGTTGCTATAATCTATATAAGTTACTGGTTGTCCTTACCTAACAAAGTCTTTGCCAAGATTATTTAGTATTAGTATAATTTAAGATTAGGTCCTAAAGTTCACATTTATGGCCTTGTACGGTTGCAGTAGCTACCACACAAAAATAGCTACCGCAACCGAAATCATGCGGCCACATCATGTAATGCAATATACAACTTCAAACCCTTTCAAGATTTATAGGAGAAATTACATGAATTCATTATATTTCATATATCTAATTATTCAATTACTTACCAAAATGAGGCCAATAATATTTCTTGGGTTTCCAGTATGTATAGGTACTCTACTGTGACCTTTACTCATTATTTGTGTCATTGTATGCCTGGTCAAAAAAATATATCATTTACTCATACGTATATAAGAGATTGGATGAAAAATTGATATAAATGACTTCAAAATTAAGATTATTACATGTCTAGTTTTGAATTTATATCAAGAGAAAAAGTTTCAGATATGTGTGTCATTGCATCTATAGCTGTCTTCTGAGTTAAATCCATAGCTCCTGTGATTATAGAAGTTTCATGATGAGACAATTCTCCACCTTTCCCTGCCTGCATAAGTATTTGTGAAACTATTCAGAAGAGCTTATTAAAACAGCTTCTGAAATTTTCATAAGTTCTTCATAATAGCTAACGAAACATCTTATAGCTTATAAGAAAACAAGTTGACTATAGTTTATCTTTTGTTATCAAAATAACGTATCATTAGCACGTATATGCTATAAGTGCTTCATTTAGTTGTATATCCAAACAAGGCCTTAACCGAAATATGATATATTAGGGAGAAAACCTCATCTGCATGCAAATCCACAAAAGTCTTCAACTCTGATCTTCTCAGAAGAACTGAATGTTCTTTCCCTAGAGCCCAATCCAGCAGCTGCCAAAATACAAAGAGACTTAGAGATTTTTACCATTTAACGTGATTAATCTTTGTCGGAAAATTTGTTGGACATGCAAAGTTGATGCTCCACTCCTATCCTAGTTTTCTCCATAAACAAAATTTAGAAATTGAACATTTAACTACTTGTTTAAGGTACTCGAATCCCTTACCATTTAGACCAAACCACATGTGGACACTTGGAGATATTAATTAAATCATATCAAAAGATGCCTATGTAGATAAATTATCTTACATTTGTGTGCTGATAAAATTTTACTTTATTAATTAATTAAATAAATTGAGTTCAATCCCTAACACAATCGTGTATTTTTTCGTTGTGTCTACATATGCATGCATGAGTAAAAGAATAAAATAACTTCATTAATTTTGATTAAGGTGCAATGGATTATTAATTACATATATCGTTACCCGCATATTTTATATTGAAAGTGTGTATCTAATGTTTGAGATGTATCATTGTCGTGTTTGTGTGTATATATCCATCTATGTGTTCGTGCTTCTTAGTCAATTACAAAAGAAAGGTGTTAACTTTCCAATTTCCAAACAAAGTGGTTTTGATAATCTGCCGTTCGTCTAAGACATATATAGCCTAATCAAAGATTGTTTCAATCAAAATTCGAACTCGAGTACTCTCGATTAAATTGAAGTTTATTAAATACTTGAGTCCGACCCTTAGTTATTCAAGAAAAAATTTAATAGATTACATTAACATAGAATAGATATAATAAATATATAGACAAACAAAATCTCACATAATATTTACCTTACTAGCTGGGTATGTTATTGGGAAGAATATAAGAAGAAGCAGATGAGTAAAGGGAGCCAAGTTTGCTCCAAAAGTAAGTCCATATCGAGAGCATACAGCTTGAGGTAAAATCTGATATGAAATTTTTATATAATTAAGTCAAGAAAATTTTTAAAATTAAGTCAAGAAAAGTTTATTAATTAATTATATTTTAAAATGAAAATTCATTTATTGAAACAAACATTACCTCTGCAAATACAGTCACCAAGGGTGCTGACATGAGAATAGTATACCATGATGGAATGATCAAGTCCATAAATATTGGAAGTGCCTTCAACAGAAATATTTAGGATCAGTTTTGTAGTGTAAATAAAAAATAATTTATGACCCTTTAGCTTATAGTTAAAACACTATTCAATCATTTTAGATATAGATAGGAAATCCATTTTAAGGCCTACTCATATCACAATTGCAATTTATTAGCCTCAATTTAACTTATATATGACATTATTAAATGTGTTAATTCTACATATACTTTGTACATGATGATGTGTCAGCTTAGATGGTAAAAACCGAGTTTATATCCTACACAAACAATTGTAAAATAACTATTAGTGTTTTTTAATAAAAAAAATTTTTGAATAAGCTAATCGGCAACAGAGATAATCGACCTTGAGACCTTCAATAAGTACATTCCAAAGTCTCAAGTCAACATCACCAGTTCAATTCAAGTGGATTTTTTTTTAAAATAATGATTTCATTTCATTGTTTAAAAATAAAAATGTGGGTTTTGTACCAAAAAAAAAAAGTGTTATATGCATATATACCTCCATAGCCAATGATTTTCCTAGAAGAAGAGTACACAAGACAAAATGTCCATTCTTTACAAAAGGCTGAATCCTTTCAGCATTCCTTTTCTCTTTTGGTCTGCCTCCTTTAATGAGAACCTCAAGATCAACTTGGCTATATGACAATATTCCTAAAGCTAGGCCTGATGTGATGCCTGCCAATAACACAATAACTAGACATATAGTTAGAAATAACCAAAAATCTAACCCACAACAAGGGAATTCATATTCATGCATTGTGTTATTTGGTGTAATGAAGAAGTGTACTATTGGTAGGAAAAAATTAAGGGTTGCAAAAATGGTGACATTGTATGTTGAATTGAACTCTAGAGGTTGGCTTTTTAAGAGAAGTGATTGTGAATATTTGTTGCATGGTTAGATATTGACAATGAGAAAGAGGATGATAGATAGGTACAAAAATATATACAGCTCAAGCGGCTAATGCTCATTTGATTTTCAAGTGGAATAAAGTACAAGAATGTCGTTGTTGAAATATCAAGTATACATTTTTTTATAATAAAAATTGACAGCTAAGCGAGGTGTGCTGGTGTTGCTAGCTAGCATAGGAAATAGACTAGGCTAAACAAAAGTTTTATTATATATAAGCTAGGTGAAGTATAAAATGAAGGTGACATTTGTTTGGTTTGCAAAACAGTAAGTATTGGATAGAACAGTAAAAGATAGAACAGCACAACACAAGGCATAATAGCACAGGACAAATTTGTATGACATTGAATAATTTTATGTTTTATACGATTTTTAGAGGACGAAATGCTATTTTGGTATTTTAGACAACTTGTACGTGGGACAAAAAGTTGTACTGTGGTTTGGTGAGGGACAAAAATATGAGTTTTTGTCATGTCCCTTACATCTAGTTTGTCATGTATCTCAAACAGTTTTACAAATCAAACATTGGACAATTGAAGTTGTCCTATCCTGTCCTTCATTTTTTAGCGAATCAAACGCACCCGCCTACACAAGTGAATGAATTTGTGTATCATACAAAAAGTTGTTTTTACCTCCAATAGGCAGTCTGTCGGTAATATATACAATGCATATTTAACCCCCTTACATACATTTAATTAAATTATAGGCTGGCCCCAACAAATTTAAATAATGTAGATTGTCGAAATATTCATCATGTGTTTCGAGATTATTCACCTTTACCAATTTCTTTTGACCATGAACCAAAAGTATAACCTTTTCGTAAGGAACTGCAAGTTTCATGATTCCAAATTGTAACAAATTCATGTCCATCATCCTTAAGACACATAAATTAAGATTACAAGAACAGTCTCCATCTTTCTAAGAATCATATGAGTTTAGTGTTAAAAAGAAAATCAGAAAAATGTCCCTTCATCCTGTGCTCCACAATTTTTTAAAGAAAAAAAATCCATTAAGAAAAACAGAACAATTTCACTCTTCCTATTTTTCCCAATTTTTTTAAAGAAAATTAGTACTGTAATACTTCTAGATCTAGTGGTAATAGAAAAACCAGAAAAATTATAACAAGAAACTCACTAAAGAGGTACTTTTTCTTCAATCTTGACCATTGAATTGTTTAATATTATATCAATGGTGAAAATCATATTTGTGTATGATACACAAATTCATTAACTTGTGTATACTAAATACCACCATAAAATGAACCTATAAAAATATTGGTCCATGATGGACCAATTTTTTGTACCATTAGATCATATGAATCCACCAAATTTTATCATGGTCTATAAACACCAAATTTCACCCATCTTCTCTATATCTCTCATTTAATCTCTCTACTTTTTTTTGTCACATTTTTTTTTTCATTTAGCAATACAAGTAGTCTTTTTCTTACGGCACTTTGTATTGATTGAGTTTTTAAGTAATATATGAATTAATTTTTTTTTTTTTAAGGGATATGAATTAAATTTCTTAAAAAAATAAGTAACATGAATTAAATAAGTATTCAATTGATTTTTTTTTACGAAAAAAAAAATCTAGTTGTTTTTGCTTATGTTATTAAATAACTTCTTTTTGAATTGTTGTTGTTGTTGTTCTTTCTTTAATATTTTTGTTTTTAATTTTATGGGTTTCTTATTTTTTGTTTTGTTTTTAAAATAAAATTGTATACTTAAATATTAATGAAAAAAATATGATACACGTAAAATAAATCTTAAAACCGAAATATTATAAAAAAAAACTGAAAATAATTTATTTAATTGAAATGAAATATAAAAATTGAAATGAATTAAATTAAAAATATAATTTAATCAAAAGAAATTAATTAAGTATTTTGACCAAAAAATTAAAAAAATAATTTATAAATATGTAAAATATATATTAAATTGATTAATTTAAATTATTAAATATCTTAAATATTAATTGATTTACATTTTATTATGAATTACGAATGTTCTTTTATGTCATTTACATTTTATTATGTATTGATGGGTTGTATTTAGTGTGGATGGACCATGATAAGAATTGGTTGTTGATTCAATCTAAAGGTTAAAAAAAAATTGATCCATCTTAGACCAAAACTTCATGGGTCCAAGCTAAATGGCACCTATAAGCTATTACTTTTCTCACCTTATGTTTATCTCACGTGCCTTGTTTTTTTTACGAAAATATCATTTGTTTATCTCACGTTTCTCCTTTTGCCCTAAAACCTCTCTAACCACCCAAAATTCGAAACTCCCATATTATGTGATTCTTGAAGGGTTTTTGGCCCAAAAGGATCACATTTTAAGCATTTTCAAAGACTAATTACAAGGTTGTCAACAATTATCTATTGTACTTGGTGGGTGTCATGTTCTTCACCGATAAGAGTGCCACCTATGTCGTTGTGACATACCTCAATTACTTGTGACCTCGAGTTGGTCAATGATTATGCATGGGGAGCGACTGCACTTGCTCACTTGTACAAGAAGCTTAACAAAGGATGTAAGTATCAGACTTCATAGTTGGGTGGATATGCGACTATGTTTTAGGTCTAAAAAAAAAATTATATAGTTAACTGTTAAAACTTATTTTTGGTCACATGTTGTCTACTGAAACATATATGTTGATGTTGATAAAAAGTTTAGATATTTCAACATGTTCAGTGAATCGGTTTTAGGGATTTCTTGGGCCAAACAAGGAGGATCATCACTCATACGATATTTTTTTCGACAAAGGGAATGGTTGTCACAGTTCTACAAGATCACACAAGGATTGCATCGATCTTAGTGATGTTGTCTTCTACCCACAACATTAGCACCACAAGACACGCCCCTTCGAGGACATCAATGTTTACAAAGGATGCCTCAGATACGTACCTTGCCTGTTATCAGCCAGAGCACGTGATGCACCAGTTTAGATATGTACAGACTATTCCCAGACATCCACATGAGTCTGCTTTTCTCAAGACGGTGGAAGGATTGGGTCAATGTTACGTACAATATCCTGATCATATATTGTTTGCATAAGAATTAAGCCTACCTATGCGTAAGAGTTGAGCCTACCTACTACTGGAGAGAGACGGAGCTGGATAAATTATATGATATATTACCATTTCAAATCCATATGTCATACCTCCACCGGAACATGAGGCCCTTAAAGAGGTTGTTGTTGAGGAGTAGGGAGACCACCAGTTCCTAAACATAAACGGACATTGAGGGCGCATCAGAAAACATATCAGAAGGGTCATGGGTGGTGGTACGGTGGAGTAGGGAAGTCCGTCTTAGCTGAGTTTGGAGGAGATTATGTGATGTAGGCGTGCTAAGGTTGGCCATGCTCCCTAGTAGATTTATGACTTGATTTGAACAATTTCTATTTTTTTTTTATATTTGAATATTTTGATATACCCTATGGATATTGGTGTCACTTTCTTTAATCTATTTTTAATTTGTGTTGTTTCATATGTTTCCATTAACTTTTTTTTTTTTTTGAATATGGTATGTTTTGATGCATGTTGAAATCAATCCCAAAAAAAAAAGTGTTAAGTAAGCAACACATGTTTTGTATCTCTGTTGACACAGTTCGATTATATAATTTGTACTATATATTACATGTTCAAGCTGTATAATCTAAAATGTGTAAATTTATTCAATAAAATTCATCTTTGAAATGGTCTTTTGATTTGCTTTGACATGTTTCAGACTATACAATTGGAATAAGTTTTCAAGTTTTCAGATTCTATTTTTCGAACCATATATTTATAAGTTTTTGACATACCATTGCAAAGTTCTTTTTTTTTTGTTATTTCAATTTTTCGGTGTTTCAGATTATATAATTCGAAAAAGATGTTCCCATTATATAATTCGAATAAGTGGTATTTTCGAAATAGGATGCGTGAAATGAGCATGAGAAAAGTATGAGTCTTAAATATATCTGGTCTATCAAAACTATTTTAGATCCAAATTTAGTCTATTAATTTTATCTGGTACGAGGATTGACTACATTAATTTCATGGTGCAGTCACCACCACAACCATACATCTTTGAGCTACTGGATGTGTATTTCTTCATTTCATGGCCCTTGATTCACTCAAGTTGAAAAAAGATAGAGAGAGGTGAATGTTGGGAATCTTTTTCAATTATCTCTTCGAGAGCATAACTACATAGAACTTAGGGGAGTTGTCCATACAGAAGATATTATAGTATCTTTTGGGAGATTTATGATATGTTTACCTTTTATTGTAACAAAAGGTAAACAAATATGTATCCACGTGAGCTTAACTCAATTGATAAAGATACTAGTGTTCGAACCGTGCGCGGACGCACATGTAAATATAGATTTGCACAAGACATGTCAACACAACAAACATTTAACCCTCAATGCTCAACAATGCATGTATCAACAAATGACAATGGAAAATGAATATTCATAAAACACATGTCCTGTACACGACATACATTACATAGGACCACTCATCAACGTCGATATTTATTGTCAAATGACATGTCAAGCAGCACAGGCCACAAAGACCAACACAGACATAATATGTAGTACAAAATCAACAACAAATTTTCCAATGAAAATTACTGGGACAACTACCTTTTTCCAAGCATGCAAATCTATCAGAGATAACAATTCCTGCCTGCATATGTTCCCTAGGTGGCCAACATCTATGAGAACTAAAGGGAAAAAAAGCTGTTGGAATATTACAACCAAAAACCACAAAAGATGTTGAACATTTGACAAGCGAACATAATCATCCATTTAAAACATCCTAAGACAATAACATTACTAAAATCGCATCAGTAGCACAACCTGACCTTGCCCAATACCTCCTATAAATACATCACTTTCTTCAACAATCCTCACAGAAATCAAACTTAATTTACCAATAACACCAGAAGGCCAAGTTTTTTATAATCTGCATCACCATACTTGCAATCATTTTACTTCTCATCAACACCACCGATGAGGAAGAAATGGGGGCAGATGGCTTAGAATTTATTATAGTTATTGTCCTCTTACTTTTAGAATTTGCATGGATCATTACCATTTGTCTTGACAGAGACATGGAATAGAGCAATTAGTAATTTCCACCTCGAGACATTTTCATGCCTGGAATTCACTACAAACTGTTCTATTTTCCTCATTGATATTACAACACAAAATCTTTCAGACGAACCTATACAATTCAGCCATCTGTTGAAAGGGTTGCCTGAAGCTATGCTTAGTAATATTTACATGCAAAGAAATCAACATTTTCATACTTAACCATAGTTGCAGGATTTTTTCCCTTAGAACATCGACACGGAGTTGGCAACCTCAACTTGCCCCCAGAATGCTCAGAGACATGAGAATCTCGAGAACAATCCTCAGCATCAACATCAATAGCATTAGCAATGGAGTCACCCATAGAACCAATGACATCAATATTGCGCAAAAGATGAGACGGACCACCATATCTCTCACAATCAATGTGAACCTTCTTCAGATGGTCTTTCCATGTAAGCTTCCCATCAGCAGTAACATGATATCCACACCTCGAATTATACACTTTGTCAGAAGGGCTGGGGGTGATTGCAGTAAAAGTCGGGTGGAACTTGGACTGGACAGTAACAACAATGTCAATGAACAACATCCCATTGTATAATGCAGCATCAAATATGCAGGACTATTACGAAAAATTACAATACAAAATGACATAGTTCACTAAACAAAGTCAAATTACCTTCTAGGGAGTATAGTATCTCCCATCCAGGCGGTAAGCATTAATGAGCCCATGATCATCGATAATCAGAACAACCTCAAAAACATTTTCAGAGGCAGGATTAAGTCCAAGTATCTTCCTAACATTAAAAAGAAACTTTTTGCCTTTAAGTTGCTCCATCCCAATTGTAATGGCTACAATGTTAGAACCCTTGTGGATAAAAAATTAAAAAAAATGTTAAACGATAAAATCTTAGACAATATAAAATAACGAACACAAAACATCCCACAATAACTCTATATTTACCAAAAGCATTGTAATTCCTAGAACTTATGCCATGTAGTAGATCATCAAAAACCTCAATTACAGCTGCATCAATTTCATCAACCACTAAAATCTTGACCCTACACCTGTGATAAAACAACGTTCAACAAACAAAAAGATACTTCAAACCAATTAATAACCATTGTTAATGGACAAACACACACAATATTACCCTAACACAGCCTTGAAAATACTCAGATCACAATGACGGCAGTATTAGGCACCATTACACATAGGTAATATTCTCTGACAAACACAAATAGGATACCACCATGTATGGGACTCAATGCATTGAACAACCTCTGCATACACAACAAAGAGACCATCCTCGACCGATTGCACCAGTTCAGACACTTTATTGACAGGATACATCCGCCTAAACTGAGAAATATCCGGGATAATTAGACTTCTAATAACCTTCCTACGAAAGTAAAGGGCATCATGGATCAGACCGCAGAATATTGCGAATGCAACAAATGAACAAAATAGCAAAGATCTCCAACAGAGTAAAATTTTTTCCTAAATTATCATTACACAATATATTAGCACATACCCATTTCTAAACTGAAGAGCTTCACCTATCCGAGGATTCAAAAGCAACCTAGTAACATCCTTAAAAGATTCCACAAAAAAAGCCACCTATGGCTCACAAATGAAAGGAAAAAAACCATCAAAGAGAAACCACAACAAATCAACAACAGTGACTAAAGTTATTAAAAAAAATGACTAAAATACAAAATGAAGTGCTTGAAAAAACTTGTTTCTCTATTGATCTTTGCAAACTGCAGGACAACAATAGGTAACCCAGGAGGTGAGTTATTAAACATTTCCTGAAACAACCCAACATAGGCTCCATACAAAACACAGCCAAATCTTCCCGTGCAAATATTAAAACATATCTCCACATGAACAACCTCTAAAACAGGAAGCAGACACAAAACCAAAAATGATTTTTACAAAGATACACACATAAAGTCAGTTAGTTCAAACTTCAACACTGTAGTCATGGTTCCAGTGGAATCCTCAGGCGAATGATAGGAAATGGCAGTCAGGAGTCCAATAACATCTACAAAATAGTCATACATCAACTAATGGAAAACATCACCAAAAAAGAAAATTTTGAAACATATAAATCATAACTTACCAATCAAATAGCCTACACCAAGAGATGGGCGAGCTAAAATATGAGATGGAAGCAGTGAGAGGCCATTCCCATTCACCATAAAATCATATGTCTTTGTCACAAGCGTTTGTGGGTGAATAACCATCCTATGGTCATTGTATGCAGCCTTCATTCGAGCAGTGTCACGCAGAACATGAAAAAAAGCAAACAGGTAGACAGAGTCTTCAACTAACATATTGATAAAAAATCAACAACACGAGCGGGGACAGTAGCAAGGATTTTGTCACCCTAGAAACACAAATAGTGTATTATGAAGTGATGTGAAAAAATCAGATTTATAAATAGACAAATAACCATATACAAACATATATACAAAGCAAACATATATAAGTCATAAGTAAAAAAATGCAATGTTCAACTCCAAAATAACCAAAATCAAGTAACACCATGTTAGTTACCTGTCTGTCAAGCAAAATCATTTCTAGCACTAACTTTGTCATCTATCACAGAACTCTCAACCTTCCAAAGCCTCAAAACCTTAAGAGTTATAGCCCATTCCTTCCTATATGGTCTCAGGGAAAGTAAACTACTCATTGGAAAATTCATGATAAACAACTCTTTGAAAACTAAGTAATAATAAAAGATCAATGTTATTTGAACAACTTTTTTATGTGACAACTTGTTGGACAACCACATTATACAAAGAAATTTAGGTAGTGGCACAAATATCAAAGCAATAGAGAGAGAAAGTAGAAGAACAATGTGTGTATGAGAGAAAAAGTTGTCACAAAAGTTGTCAAAAAGTGATTGTTCAAATATCATTTCTCATAATAAAAACCTAACTTCACCACTTTAAGTAATTTGTAAACTAAAAACAGGTGAGAGTAGAATACATATAGGCATGGCTCTACAGTTAAAAAGTTAAGGAAAAGTTGATTGGAAATATATAGTAACCCCTAGCCCTATAACCCCAAGTTAAAAAAAAATGAAATTAAACGAATAGTTAAAATTATAAATGAAGATTTGAAATCCGCATTAATGAGAACATGTAGGCAAATGTTTATAAACATGGTGCAGTGATTTTGAAAGTTTAAAATGGTCTCATACAACCATTCCACAATGCTAGGTAACTAAGGGAGTCTAACAACTAACATACATTATCTACCTAACCCAGTCAGAGAACACAATGGAATGAACAGTTAATAGTGCAAAGTATGGAAAGGGTCTCTTAACTTATGTGAAGCTATTGATTAACAATGCAAAAATAATATAATAACCACTTATAGAGAATGAAAACAACCATATTTGGAAATTCTTAGGGTCAAACACATATCCTTAGCAGTATTCAATGCATAGTGGTTGAAGACATCTATCCTAAATTTAGGAGTGCATCTTTGCTCCATTTACCAAACCTCCATTTATCCCTTTTTACTTTATAGATATATGACATGTGGCAAAAATAAAACCAATGGCTAGGATTAAAGATTTTATAAAATGTAATTGTTTAGTGAAAAACAAAACACGCGTTACTGAGAAAATAAACACACGCTCTTTCTTCTTCCTCTCATCAATACCATTGTATCTCCCTCTCTGGCGCTGCGACCGCCACGACCACCACCACCCTTCTCCCACAATCGACCGGCGTCGTAAGCTTGTTTTCATATATCATTCAACAAACATATGAAGCAACTTTTCATAAAGAACATTTCTAGATTAACGGTTTTTTAAATCACGTGTTCTGTCTTTCAAGTGTCATCAACAGCCCTTTAAAGGGGCACCTACAACAGTGCCGGCAAGGGGAAGAGGGGGAGGCGACGACGATTATGATGGGGAGGAAGGAACACTTCTGTCAGACTGTCACATGGTGAAACCACGTGATTGTTTCTTATTTTCTTATTAAATAAATCCTTATTATTCTTGATCTTTTAATCACAGCCGTTAGACTTATTTTTGCCAAATGTCAGACATCTATGACTTAAAATGGGTAAATTGAGGAAAGCAAAATGGAGCAAAGATGAACTCTAAATTTAGATAACTATATCACATAGCAACTAAGTCATAAATGGACATGTACAACCAAAGACACTTGGGGATCTAAGTTTAAAATTAGCCAATACATCCTCACCTATGTTCTCCTCGCCTATAAATTCAACCAATTCATCAATCTTAGATGATAGAGACAAACTATCCTTAATATCAACCATATTTAGTGATTATCAAATTCTCAAGTGAATAACTAGTTGGATAAGCTTGAGACTAAAGTGTGCATTTGTTACAGAATATTTTATAACAATAAAACTAAAAAAAAAACATGTTAGTTTATCCTGGTCATGTGCACTGATCCTAAACATGTGAATAACAAACATGTGCATGTAGATTAAACTTGATAATCATAAAAATATTTAAATATTTAAAATAAAACAAAACAAAACTATAACTTGTAGGCAACATGCAAGGTGGCATAGAATGTTCTTAAGATAGGATTCTTTCAAAGGAAATCCAACTTTTACCTTAGATGCCATGAAAAGGTTTCACTACAATAAGATAAGCATCTTCAACAAATGTACCTCACTAAAGCAACAAAAAGCATACAAAGTTTTGAATAATGAAAAAAGACAAATGGTCTGACAAAAAAAAGTGAAACTTCTTTAATATCCAAGCACTACATATAGAACATAGCTTTACTTCCTTGGCACTTAACTTAGAACATATAGAACACAAACCAAAGAAAGAGTAATTTAGATTTAAATACAAAATAAAGCAACCACCGATTACAAAAAGAATTGATAAAACAGTTAAAACAACAACCAATTAATAAATCACTATCACAACCTTTGAGAAAGATAGATTGTATCTGATTATGCAACCACAAGCCGAACTATAGCCCACCCTATGCTAATAAATGAAGAAAAATTACCACATCGACAAAACTCAACCTGGACATTAGGCCTTAACTTCAATACATCAACAAATGCCTTATCTAATTAATTTCATAAAACATTTGGCTGTATGAACTACATCATAGGAATTTCACAAGATAAATGACTGTCAAACAATGAACACAAGAAAAAAAGTAGTAGACACTAACAACCAAACCTAATAATATATACCATGCTAATTTCGAAATCAACAAACTAAAATTTCATAAGCTTTGATGCAATGACCCTGCCTTCCTTCTACATATAAATGATGCCCACTATAAAAATATTTCACCCAAATATACATATACATGAGAGACAATCGACCACTACATAAAAACAGAGCATGCAATTCAACAAAATTCTTGTGATAAAATCAATACATCTGAACACACAACAAATTACACACTTAACCGACATTGAATAACAAATTGAATAAAAAACCTGATTTCATCCTCAGTTTAGATAACAGAACCAAAACAACGAAAAAACCACACATACCTATTCAAAGAAAGAAAACACGGCTCCCTAGCATATTGAAATATCACGAATGAAGTGAGAAGATGCCATGATATAAACCAAAAATCTCTTTGTCCATGGTTTATCTACAGTAATCCTCTACCATAAGTTCCAGTGTCCTTCAAGAAAGAAATTGGTCAAGAGAGAGAAATTGATGAATTTGGGAATTGACTATATGACTATTAGGGAATTGAGTTGATGAATTTTATAAATACCAATGGTCAAACACGTGTAAAAAAACTAAAATAAAGCAAAAAATGGTCAAGGCCAAATATACAGTGGCTAAGAAGGTTTTTTTCTTTTAAAGAAAGCTAAAAAGGACTTATGAGGCACATTAAACTATAACCAAACTCATTTATAAATTCATGCTTATTTTATATCCAATTCCCAAACAACACATGTTTTTATAATTTCAAATGTTACAAACCACAACTCCATTAGGGCAAAAAATGTTTAATATGGCAAATGAAGATGCATAATAAAACCACCGGTTTCAAAATGTTTTTGTCATGCTAAGACAACACAATGATCATTGAATTTAATTGGCCAATGAAGATGCATAATAAAACCTCCGGTTTCAAAATGTTTTTGTTGAATATTGTTTGTCAGATTTACACTGATATCACAACAATCACAACAATCACAATATCAACATTTTCTTAATTAAATAACCAAATCTATATATTGGTTTAAACCTCATCCCATAAATACTACAAAGTAAATTGGCAAAGTCAATATACCCTACATAGATAAATATGAGACAGCAGCAACATCACACAAAACAAACACATCATATATATATATACATGGGAGCCTGCACACAGTGCTTCCATTACAAATTACAAAGTTTGATAAACCAAACATATTAGTGATGGTGGCGACTTCAACATATAACCACCACATCACATAAACCAAATACATTTAACATTAACATAAAGATAGAGATTAGCAAAGCCACCTAAAGTGCAACCACAAAGGACACAATAAGCATATCAATAACATGCCATCAAACCAGTGATGATACTCGACAGAACCTAAAAACTAAACCATGAAAGTCAAATAACCCACGAAATCCTAAATTATTTATCCGATACTCCGGTAAAATATAGGACTTGACAACATTGAAACGAAATTCTTCAGTCATCTTCAAGCACAACAAATTTGGATCCCCTTGCAGGAGATTTATCAACATCTTCAAATTCACTTGCAAGGCTCCTCCTAAAACACCTCAGCACACGTTTCTTCTTGGATGGAGGAACAGGATCAGAGGGCGGAGTGACAATCAGACCAGACACAAAGTCCTCCACTTGGGACTCCTGAACAACATCAACATCATCTTTAGAACTAACATCCCCACCTGCCTATTCTTTCGAGACAACCTGCGAAAATTTAAAATACATGACAATTCACAAACAAATAGACCAAACTGCATGCAGACAATGAAAAGAAGGGGAAAATCAATACCACCAAAGGGTCGACAACCTTGACCTCATCTTCAGCCATCTTTGAACTGCTGTCTAGACCAAGATCAACATCACTTCCAAGTTGGACAGTGGGAGTAACAGAGTGAGATCCAAGATTCTAATCAACAGAGAAACACACATTCAATGAAAAAAAAAAACTTACCTCCACAAAGTCAATTGATCAAATATGAAAAACATATATAACAAACCTGGATCTCCCCAGCAACAACTGAACTCCTCTTAACATCATAGTCAAATAGAACAAACACAGCCTCATCAGTTCCATCAGTGACATGAATATTGACCTTGCACCTACACAATTCGGTGTTACAGCTTAAACACAGATCATAACTTTTGAAAATATCAACACTAAATTGAATAGAGAAATTTAGATACCTTGGAACCATATGAAACACATGTTCAGCACAATCCTTGCAATAATAGGCACCATAATCGGGCATGAGACTCCTGTGACAGGTACATGCAGGATAATACCACTCCTCGTCCTCAACCAAACCATCCACAATACCAGAAACAACAAAAAGACCATCTTTAGATGTACCCTGAAGTTCTGCAATCGTTTTCTGTGGATAAAGGCCTAGAAATGCATCCTCCATATAAGGTCTTACCCTTGGACCAGGAAAAGGAACAGGTTCAGATGACCCAATGCCATGGACAAAAATCCTATTGACAATTACATAAATCAGTTAACAAACGATGTACCACAACATGACCCAAAGGGATATAACCAACCATATAAATAACATACCCATTCTTGAAATCAAAGGCCTCATATATCAGGATTCACCAATAGCTTGGTGGTGTTCATGACATTATGTATGGAAACCTTCTCTGTAAACGGAAGTAAAGTGGACACAATGAAAAACCCTTAACATAATATACAATAAAAACAAAGCCAAGGTGCAACTTAACTAACAGATACCTATAAAAATCTTAATCTTTGCATACTGAACAATCACAACTAGCAACCCATGCTAGCTGATTTCCCCATCATTTCCTGAAGAATGTCAACATAGCTACAAAATAGTGCACACTCACAATTACCACTGCACAAACAATGTAAAAAATCATAAAGCCTCTTGACCAAGCTAATGATTAAATGACAATTATGTAAAGAGATTATGAGGAATGTAGGAACCTTTGGTCAGTTAACTCAATCACAACCATTTTAGTCAACTTCCCATCCCTAACATACTACCTCTCAACTGATATGTCAGTCATCACACCCATCACATCTAGAGCAAAAACACAAAAAGTTGTACTCACACAAAAAAAATAAACATCCAAATGAATTATTCACACACATTGGCCATAAAAACTCACCAAACAGGTAATCATACTCATCGGTATGACTGCAAATCTTTGATATATTGCTGAATGTAAGACCACATGGGCTAATGAGAGAGTTTTCACATTCTAACACCTTAGTGTTCATCTGAAAGACAATCTTATGAGGATGAAGGGTTGATCGATAAGATCCAACGCTTGGAGCAACCGAAAAATATGCAATCTTGTAGACCTTTCCCTTAACCAACAGATGTTGAAACAGGTACAACAGTTGCTTGCGAACAGTGACATGAATTTTTCCACCCTAACCAAAATTAACATACAAAATCTTAAATAAAATAGAGTATACAAAACCCAACAATAAACCCAACATAAACAAACAAACTCCACGAACAGATCAGACAAGTGTATACAACTCACCTTATCATCAATCAAAACCATTTCAACTGAATTGATCTGATCAGGCTTCACAAACGTATGAATAGTCCAAAGCCTTGCAGTACGCATCTCGATTCTCCAAGCCTCTCTTCCAAGAAGAACATGGCACAAAGCATCAAAGTTGCTATCCATCTTGCCCTTCATTTTCATTTTCATCATTTTCACAATTTTCACAATGAGAACAACTTAATTAACTATGATTCAGGTGTAATCTGCAACAATGCACAACACAAGAGAAAGTATTTATAGACAGAAAAAGGGAGTGAACCCCTGAAATTAAAATTCAATTTTAACCTAAAAACGATTTGAAGGGAAAACTAACAAAGGCTGGCACATCTGAAATTTACCTGACAAACTACCTTTGCAGTATGCAAACACACACGACGCCGCAAAAGAAACTGGAGAAAGATACCAAAATATTAGAATAGGGAAAGCATAAAGACAAAACCCAAATAGGAGGTGGAGAATGAGGACAAAACCACATATTAAAATAAGCCTTAGAAACGACAATAATCCAAACGTGTGCACATAATTGGCCATCTACAGGGTTTTTTGGGGGCTCGTTTCGTCATGTGTATGGATTGCATATTATAGGCAAGGGCCGAGGTACGAACCCTGGACACCCCACCTCTTCACAATTAAATTGTGTGAGCTCTAGCCATTAGACTATTTGACAAAAAAAAAAAAGTTCAAAGATAACTGAATGTAGACAAAATACCGTGGTACCCAGTTTTGCGAACATAAAATATTTCCTTCACCATCTCTTTTTGCGAACATAATTTTTATTTTTAAAACTGCAGTGTGTCTTTCGTCTTCTGTCAATCACAGTTGCCAATCACGATTCTTCCATATCTTTGTTAGCAATTAAAAAAAAAAAAAAAAACTAAAAAAAAAAACTGTTTTAAAAAGTTAACCGCCCATAAACTCTCACTCATATGACATTTTATTTTGTTTAGGGGTATTTAATCCTAAATTTATGGTGCCCACATGTCTGGTTCACACAGCTGTAAATGAAAATAATAATGATTAATATTTAGATTTCAGAAATGGTTATATTATTTGAACTGTTTTTTTTTTTTTTTTTAAGTTAACTAAAATTAGTTTAATTGACATAATACTTTTTTATTTGTCAAGTCAAATGGGGAAAAAAAATAAGTTTACGTGCTAATAAGTTGAATCTTGGTGGAGATTACTAAGTAAAGATTTCCAAGTTAAGTAAGAGTAAGACAAGAGTTACGGGTTGACAAAGACTTCCCACAACAATGTAAATCTTGAATTATCAAACATAAATGGAATTCCCTTTTTGTTGGTCAATGTGACAAAGCCTGCCTCAACTTTGTAGTTTCTTCACTTAGTCATGAAGACGACACTTACTTAATTAAATGAGTTTTGCTAGAAATTAGCTGCAACTTAGCTACCATTTGTTTGTAGCAAATCAGTGATTTTCTTGTTGTTAACAACAATTAGGAAAATTGCATAGAACTAATGTAGAACAACATGAATTTTGATCTTTACTAAGTATTTCTGAAATTTGTCCTCAAAAAATGTGGAGATTTATTTGACTTATGACAAATAAAAAATATTGTCTCTAGTTTTGGTTATAAGCAAAAGCAAAAGTTCACTTTTTAAATTTATCAAATAATCAATGTATCTGATTTACAATATAGACCAAATACAAAAGTTATTCAACCAATTTACAAAGTGAGTTTTTACTTATAATTTACACCGGAGGGAGTACTGATTTATGTTAGTTGTATAATTCAAACTATCTAGTAGTCAGTTTTTTAGTTGCTTGTGAAACATGTTAGAAATAAGATTGAGTTAGTTCGTTAGAGATTAACTCGATGATAGAGTTTACTTGTTAGTCGAGTAACCATTGTTAGTTTGTATCTTCTCTATTCAATAAAATTTATATTGTTTTTATTCATATACTCTTTTTCTACTTCAAAATAGTTTTCATCACATAGCGTGTTAATTAAGCTTTTAAATTCAACATAGTGGTATCACATACGATTCAAGGAAGTTGATCTTTGAATAGTGAGAAAGATTATGAGATCAGAAAATGGCAGGAAATCATACGTTTTACGCAAATTTCTCTCGGTTCTTGATGGCAAAAACTAGGGAAGATGGTTGATAAAGGAGTTTTGATTGATTGGTTTTACTCCAGCTTAAGGTAAGAATGTCGGTTTTATCAAACAAATAAATATCGTATTCACATGGACTACGAGTAGTTAATTTAAGTTTGGATTAATAGTGTTTTTCACTTCTGTAATATAGGTTATTTTTTGTTTTTGCCCCTGTAAATTTTTCGGTTTGATTTGCATCCTTATAAAACTTTTTTTTTTCTTCGGAAAACACCCCTCCTCCATCCAACTCATCAAATGCGCATATGTGGCGCTGACTTGGTTTTTTTTTAATTGTCCACATCAGATTATATTTTTTCAAATATCTGAAAATTAATTTTCAAAAATAAAAAAATCATAAAAGTATTCATATTTTTTCAAAAAAATTTAAAAATCGAAAAAAAAAATTAAAATATTAAAAAAATCAGAAACAATATTCGGTTTTTTTTCGAAATTAATTTTTTTTTAAAGATTCTGGAATTTAATTTTCAAAATAAGAAAAAAATCAAATTCGAAATTTAAAAAAAATGGTGGATTTTTTTTCCGATATTTGTTTTTAAATTTTTTCTACGAAAAAAAATTCTGGAAAATATTTTATTTTTAAAAATCTGTATACAAATTTTTTAATAAATTTAGAAAAAATTCAGATTTTATTTGAGTATGTAATTCTAATTTTCCCGAAACATAGCAATTTTAGAGGGGTTTTGAAGTAAATCTGGAAAAAAAAATCATGCAAATCGGAAAATCAAGAACTTCCAAAGATTTGTGAAGACTTTGGGAAGACAAAAAGTGAAGATTCAAGAGCGTCTTAGGAGACATTACAGAGGGAGGAATTCTGTTCCCGGATCCCGCGGCAAGTTATTTGGAGGAAAACACCTAAAACGACGGAAACACGGAAAATTTATGCCTGGAAACCACACTCATGTGCATCGGGCATGACCATACGCATAAGGCATGAGCCATGCGCCTAGGGCATGGTTTCCAGCAAACTCACATGCACCTAGGGCATGTATTGTGCACCCCATGTATCCAAAATGTGCGGGGCAAAAGCGTCTTTTCCTGCCTTTTTGTGGGTAAAGTTGGCATTTTTAGCCCAAAATCAGGTAGAAACTCTCACTATAAATACCAGCCTTCCTCGTTCAGAATTTCTCGTTCAGAACTAGAGCAGCTCAAGAGGAAGGCATTTCTATGAGCATTGGAGAAGTTTCTATCTTCTCTTTGTTTTTCTAGGGTATGTTTTTATCTTTAGTAATTTGTTTTTTTAGTTACCATATGTAACTAAATATTTTTAGGTTAGGCTTCTAAGATGAACTTTTATTTAGTTTTGTTGGATATTTATTTAATTTAGTGTCGTTTATATTTTAATTATTTTTTGTTTGCTATTAAGTTTTATTAGGAATAATTTATTTCAAAGGATCGTAACCCTAGATTAGATACTTTAGTTGTGACAGGGCCTTATATTGATATTACTACCCTGATGCTTATATCTTGATATTTATATCTCATATATTAATATTTATATGTCTAGGAAGTAATTAGTTAGTAACTAGCGAAAGATATCGAAAGCGAGTTGACCCTAGTAGTAAGTACTTAGGAGGTGACATTACTAATACCAAGTAAAATCTGCTGAACCTGGGATTTAACTAGTTAGTGATGAAGGAAACAAGCGACTCCAGGGAGTAAACCTAGTAAAACCAGTCTCTTAAACCCTTGGTAAGGTAGACGTTGATAGTGCTGCCCGTTTTTAGAACTACTGAGAGAGAGAGAGAGAGAGAGAGAGAGAGAGAGAGAGAGAGAGAGAGAGAGAGAGAGAGAGAGAGAGAGAGAGAGTCCTACGAGTATCCTAAGATTCACAGATGGTAGACCTACATGAACACTGTCCTTCATTGCCTTTGGAAATATTGGAATGTCAATTTAAGTCTATGCTTTCAATTACCTTTCAAGTGGTAAGACCCCACACGTAAGGATCACTGCATGACCAGCAGGTGCAACCAAACATTGGAGGGATAGACCTAGTTAACAGAGATAGTATAGACCCCACACGTAAGGATCATCGTGTGATCAACAGGTGCAACTTAACGACTGATTAGGTTAGTAACGTCCCAACGCCCTATAGTTTACCTAAGATAAATAAACGCGACATTACTATTATTGAATATCCAACATAATAAATAGGGGGATTAATTCAAAGAATCTTAACCGCTGCTTACTTTTCTGCAACCAAAACAGATAAAAATTACAAATTTTTAACCTTTTAACTCTTTTATTTTATTGTCAACTAAAAATAAGTAAACTCAGATTGTTTGGACAAAACGACAATCCACGTGGATACGATACTCTGCTTATCACTTTATTACTTGGTAAACAATTTCGTACACTTTCCTAATCCGCACATCAACGCCCTACGTAGTTCGGATTATAGAATCTGAACGAAATAAACACCCCATAAAAACCACCAAAAGACGTTAAAATATTTCAGATTTTATAATTTGAATAGGGCGCATGAGAAACTCATAGGGTATGAAAAGTAAGTCAAACTTTTGTTAAGTAAATATGTTACAACTTCAAAGGCTTTCTCATATATTAAAAAAACTAGAGTTGATTTTTTTTTGGTCTCATTTTGGAAGAAACGCAGAGAACGTGAACTAGCTCCCAAAATGGTGATCTAGGGTTTTATGCTTTCTTATTCATCGGCTCATCGATTCTTCATCTATTTCACAATTTTTCCTCTCTAATTTTTCATCCTTGTCAGGTTACATCTCATACTAGATTTGATTTTGAATTTTTGAATTTCGTTTGTAATCTTCTTCGATCCATATTTTACTACTTAGATTTATTACGTTTTTCACCGGATATTTTCCTTGATGTTGTGTTGCTATGACTTTTGGTTATGATTTTGATGTTGTTTATGATTTTGATGTTTTTGTTTTGGTTAAGTAGATCTGGATTAAGTGACTGCTTAGATAAAAAAAAAAAATTATTTGCAGCTTATAGCACAAGCGCTTATCATAATAAGCACTTATGTATAAGCTTGCATAAGTTATTTTTATAGCAAAAGAGAAAATAAGGTTAAATTGTTTTTCTAATTGCTATAAGTTGTTTTTATAAGCTATATTGAAGAACTAAGAACTTATGAATATAAGTTGAAAACAGCTCATGAAAATTGTCATAAGCTGGTTTCATAAATTCTTCAGTAGAGTATCACAAAACTTCTGTTATAGGATATTATGAATGTGAGGATTCCATGTTCGACTATGAAAATTTCTTATATTGAAAACAATTTTATAAATTATACTTTTGTTAGATTTACTTATATGCAACATTGGAGTTTTGTTAGTTATTTTGCGGATGATTGTTTTGTCTCGTTATTTGAATGTTTATGTTATCGACATTACTATAATATTTCTATACATTTCACATTTTTCAATATTGTATCGCTTGAACAAATTTTGTCTTCATATCTGAAAAAATTATCTAGTTTGTGACTAAATTTTTACATTTAACTATAGTGCTTGAAATTTACTTTGATTGGTAACTAAGGATAAAATTGTAAGAAAAAAACAATTATATAAAGGGTAATATAATTTACATAGATTTAGAAAAAGTTTTTTAAAAAAATCCTTTAAAGAAAAAATAAAAAACAAGTTTTTAGAAAAATTTGATTACCAAATAAGGTTCTAATCTCTCGGTGTGTGCAGTGCAGAATAGATAGTTAGGGTTAACCTGCATTTCAAATTTCTATGGCGGGAGAAGAGAACCACCACATAGTCACATATATAGTGAAAATCAAAGTCACACTCACGGTCCCATACCCAGAGGATGATCGAGAAACACAGCCTACTTTGAATGTTGGCGCCCAAACGGTACCGTCAGAGGGAGATGACTTGGCACATGCTATCGATGTTAGTTCTGAATCAGCGTCGTTGAACGACGGTGAAGGTGATGATGTGGCGGCAGCAGCTGTTGAATCTGTTCCTGGTCGAGAAAAACAAACTATGGATGTTGGCGCCAATACAGTGGTGGTGTTGTCGTCAGACGATGAAGGTTCCGTTGAAGCTGATGACATGGAAGCTAAGGATTCTGATGAAAACAATGTTGCACAAGAGGGTGAGGAAAATGTCATGAAAGAGAAGAAGAGTGCTGGTAGAAAAAGAAAAAAGGAACTTTAGAGTGGAATTTCATCACCAGGATCTAGTCATTTGAATTTGCTCATTTTTCTTGATGTACATTTAGGTTTATAATCTTTAATTATATTTTTGGTTGTAATCCTGTTAGATTTGAATCCTATTGTTGTGTTTTTCTTTGCTCATCATGCACTAAAAGTGTTTGGATCCTCGGAAACATGCATGTGTGCAACAATCTCTAGAAGTTGGATGCATGATCACAACTCCAATTCCTTAATTAGTTTACAAAGTTATTTTTTTTTCAATTATATTCACTTTGGCTGTGCAATTTTTTATTGCATATTCGTTGTGTGTTATATGCAATTTTTTTTTTATTACATTGCATTTTTTTTTGCTGCACTTTAATTAAGGCGGCGTTTTTTTTTTTTACAAGTTAAGGTGGTGTTTATGAGTTGAGTTTGGTTGGTTTTAATCAAATATATTATTTTATGGGTTGAGTTGGATCTTTTTTTTATGTCAAACACAAATCAATTCAATGCCATGATGAGCAGGATGATTTACGTTGGGTTAACGAATCATTAGAAACAACTTTGCATGGGGCATATGTGAGGGGAGTACGCGACAAAGGTGAAAAGTTTTCATCTTCTTTTTGCAGCAATCCGCATAAAAGCTTCATGATCGGACGATAATAGATGATGTTAATTTAGAGTATCCCTAAGGAGGATTTCTCTACATTCATGGCGTCGTTCTTTATTGTTGGAGTTAATGCAGTGATGACTAACTCAAATGGGAGCAAAAGTCTTTGGACAAGTATAAACCTTTTGTCTCCTTCTTCTCCCACGCTATTGATTTCTCACGCGCCCTATGTAGTTTGAATTAGATGATTTTTTACTCAAATTCAAAGTGTACTGCAAACATCTTTAGGGTTAATTTGAATTGACTTATTTTTTTTACTTATGAAAAATAACTTGTGCAAATAAGTGTTTAGGTTAATTTGAAAGTTCAGGGTAACAAAAATTATATCTTTATAAACTGTTTTTTCATAAAATACATTGACAAACTTATGAAAAATAAATAAAAATTTATTTGCTTACATAAACTCAACTAAATCTAATCCAAAAAATAAAAAATAAAAAATCAATCCGAACAAGAACCTAAAGTTAATTTGAAATTTTGGGTGGACGACCGTTGGTTTTACTATCTCCTCCCTCCTTTTCTTTTCTTCTCATTTTGGGTGGAAGAGATTTAATTTAATGTGGGATCCACTAGAATTAATCTTTCCTTTCCATCGTACCAAACAAAAATAGTTAGTATTTTCTTGTTTTCTTTTGCCCATGACTCCCCTAATCCAAACAAAGCTTTAAATAAAAAAAAAGAAACAAAAAATGTCAAAATAGTGAAATTTGAAAAAAGAAAACGGAGAGAGGAACGAAACAAAGAGAAACCAAATTACAAAGTCCCCTCAGCTCTAATCTATTGGCGTGTGCAGCGCAGCATAGACAATTACGGTTCACCTACATTTGAAATTTCAATGGCGGAGGACGAGAACAGCGTCATAGTCACATATACAGTAAAAATCAAAGTCAGACTCACAGTCCCGGACCTAGACGAACCCATTCCTGATCATGATCATCGATGGAGACGGTACCGTTGGAGGGTGATGACGTGGCACCAGCTATCGGTGTTGGCGCTAAAATGGCTTCGTTGAACGACGCTGAAGGTGACGACGTGGCAGCAGCAGTTGAAGAATTTGCTCCTGATCGAGAAAAACAAGCTATGGACTTTGGCGCCAAAATGGTGTTGCTGTTGTCGACGGACGATGAAGGTTCTGTTGAAGCTGATGACATGGCAGCTAAGGATTCTGATGAAAACAATGCTGCACAAGAGGGTGAAGAAAATGTCATAAAAAGAAGAAGAAGAGACAGTTAAGAATGATGAAGATGGGAGGGAAAATGGTAAAAAAGTTAAGAATGATGAGAATGAACTGATCAGTGAAAAGAATTCGGAGAGTGATGTTTTATCTGATGATAGTAAAGGTTATTCTTTAAGGACTGATAGAAAAGTGAAGCTAAAAGCATTGAACAGCCGAAGCAAAAAATAAACATGCGGAATCCAAAGGTGACATCACATGATCTCTTTGCTCATTATATTTCAATTATGTGTTTGTGTGCGCGCGCATGTATATATGTTTGAATTTGGTATTACATGTGTTTACGTAATTGAGGTTCTGTTTCTCCCCTTTTTAGATTAACTATTGATGTGATTTGTTGTATTCTATATTTGAAATGTGATAATCTGGTTCACTACAGGCAATTAAAATGAAGACAAAAACCAACATCAACCATGAGGTCGAGCTCTCCAAGTATATGCTGAAAGACTTCTTCCATATTTAAGACGATTGGATGAAGAACAAATGGTCGAGAAGGATATAGCAGCAAAGAGACAATGTACTTTTTCGTCCAAATGTCTCACTTCTTGCTGTCCATTTCTTCTTGCTTTTTTCTCTATCGTTTTATTAATGTGTGTTGCTTTGCCCATGCTTCATGGCTCCATTTTTTTTCTTCTTATTTCTTTTGGATTACTTACATAATTGTTATTCTGCTTCACACTATTTCTAATGTCCTGAATATGAGATTCCTCATTTCTTCACTTTTAATGTACTTGCTTTTAAGTTTGTATCTCTTAGTATCACATATTTTCCAATTTTTAATTTGCTTTTGGGATGAACGTTGCACGGCTCTCACATTCTAAGCTAAAAGTAAAAGTCGCAGATTACCCTAAAAATAAGCGCGTGTATTGGTAGGGGCTTACTGAGTATATTTTTTGTTTTTTTTTTCCTGTTAATTATTCTAATTCTATATTGTTAACAGAAATGATACTCGGACACAAAACCATAGACAAATATACGACACCATATTTACAAGGATGGGTAATTTCAAAATTTCAACATTAAACCAAGGACAGTTTTGGAAAATCCATTTTATCTTCTTCTTTCCCTGCTCATTGTGGTGCGTTCCCTCTCCCTACGAACCTCTTCTCTCTTCTCTCACATCACCTCCAATCGGCAAGTTCTCCTCTGATTTTTCACCATTGACTGAAGCAAATTGATATAGGTAAATCTCCATCTCCTTCATCATGTATGACAATCTCATATCCGGTTCCTTTTACATTCAATTTTAATTTGATCTGAAATTGTGGTGTTCAATGTGTTCTTTAGTTTTTCTTTTGATGGCTATGGGTATTAAAAAGAAAAAGGTAAACTATTTAATTTCCCTTTGAAACTATATTTGGTTTGTCATTAAACATGTTTGAAAGTTTATTTGGGTTTTTTTTCTTCATAGCTAAAGTTTTATGTGTGAAGCTATGAACATTGTGTTGATTTGTTTCATGACTGTGTTTGCCTTTTGCAGTGAAAAAAATGTCTAGAAACTCTTCTAATTTCAATTAGACACAATTGAAAAGAAAGGGTGGTTAGTTGTTTTGGTTGTGATATTGTTGTTAGTGTTGTGTGGTATTGTTTAGATAGAATTTTTTTCAGCTTTTGAGAGTTTTATGAGCTGCATTTGCTGTGCTTTTGCAGTGGACATTTTATGCTTAGTTTTCTGCCCAGCATTGTGCGAGTTGGCTGCTGCAATGTTGGGTTGTTGCGGCTTTGCTTTACTACTGTGTGCGCGTCCGTTTCACATGGATTGTTGACCACTGTTGTCTTCTTTACATGGATTGGATTATCCGAAACAACACCAATTCAACAAGCTTGTAAATGTTCCGACATAATGAAGGAAATGAGCAATAAGAAATTTGAGAAGTTAAATGTCAATTTGTATGTTGAGAAGAAAGGAATTGGAGTATCATTCTTTTGTTGCTGCTATGGTGATTTTTTGTTACTTATGTACTTAGGTTTTAGGGGAAAATTGAACGGTTTATTTGTTACACTTGTTGACTATTTTGTGATTGTTTAAAACAATTATGTAAGATTGAAATCATAGTATTTGTATCATAATAGAAATGTATTGTATTATGATAATGGTAATGATTGCTTTTGAAATTTATTAAGTGCCAAGTATTTATGACAGGTTCAATTTTAGTCTTGTAGTATCTTTATGATAAACTGTAATTTAACAAGGCCGCTGGTACTGTTAACAAGGCGGCTGCGGAAACTTGCAGATTAACCAAATCTTTGAAGTGAATACATGATATTTAACAAAAAGATTAACCACATCTTTTTTCTATTCTCAAATATTAAGTTGTGACTATTTTTTCACTTTTTTTTTTAAAACGGCAAATTTATTAGGCTAAGATGTCGCAAGAAGCAAACAAACTCCCACAAGAAAGGGCTACAAAAGGTTCCGCATATAGATGAAAACCAAACAAACAAAACAAAACACTCAAACACCTCCCCCCTGATACAAACCGAAACAGCAAAGTACAAGGCCACCTGCTAATAGCAGAAAACTGGCGTGCATACGAGCACCCAAACAAATTGCCCATCCGAAACACAAACAACTAAAACAGATAAAACAAGCTGCACCTAAACCTGCAACAGTACCAACAGGAAGCTAGGCAAGAAAAATACAAGACAATTCCTTCCTATCTAACAAGACAAGTCCTTCCTATCTAACAAGAAAAACATAAGACTATTTTTCACCTTATAATGATATAAGACACATAAGAAGCGCACACCCATAATATTTCATTGATAAGTTGTATGGAATTTAAGAGTTGACATGAACTTGCAAAATAACATTGCTGCATTATATTCACTAATTTGTCCATTACTACAACACCATTTCCATGGTTGATTAAGTACATCACAAAATAAAACTTAAATTACATAAGTTAACTAACATTGTACCTAATGTTGACTTTACAAACATGTTTTAAACATGTTTTCCCAAAAAAAAAAAAAAAAAAAACTGAAATTCATGACTATGTATAGACCTTTGTCCCCATGATCTGACCACCAAAAAACACAATATCATTGTTATATAAGTCTTGTTATATACACACAAAAGGCCACTTCATCTTCTTAGCAATGAGTGCATTAGCTTTTGTCCAAAAAATATTAGAGTTGTCCATACTAGTTAACTACCATTGTACTTGCATCTAGCAAATTTCCACCACTTACAACATCAACATATGGTTCAATGTAGATGTTGCTGTCAAACTGATTTGTCACTCTTTGAGAATTGTTGTCCTGTAAATTTGGACAAACAGGAAATTAAGATGGAATATCCATATATACAAGGTGATTACAAAACTTGTAAATAAAATAAAACATACATTAGTTCCTCTGTCATCACTCTGTTTGGTTAGTTTACTTGGCTTCTTAATAGCTTTTTCGATTGCAGACATTTTTCTTTTTGATGGAGGGCGGCCTTTACGTTTAACCCGCAATGGACTGTGAATTTCAGTACCATTGTTTGGATTTGAGTCATTTAACATTTTCAGTTGTAGCATTCCTGGTGGGTAAATCAGAAGTAAAATGATGTAAAATTTCATGGAGGTCCTTAGATGTGTCTTCAAACTCTGCCGCTACTTCAGCAACCTCGTAGAAATGCTTGCATAACTTGTCAAACCTGTCCATTTGTGGCTTCAATTGTGTCACACAATAACTGCTCTTGATATATGTATGCTTCCTTTTAATATTTTTATTCCATCTAGCTACAACATACTTCTCTGGTACATTTTTAACCCTCTCTTGAGCACACACACATAACACATGTCGACACAAAATACCTCTAAATTCAAACAATGAGCATTCACAATTGAGATCATGGTTTTCTCGATTAAACACAACTTTAAATACATGTTCTTTTGTTCTATCCCCAACTAACACATCCTCCAACACATGATATGTGGCAAAACAACCCTCCACGGTGTTCAATGAATAAGCACAATTCATTTTAGATCTAAATTCAGCTTGAACCTCCTTAAATTTAGCATGAGTATACTCACCTTGGAATTGCTTTTCAATTGACGAGTTTGACCCGCAAGAAATTGTGGTATTCATCGAATTAAAATCTGCTTCAAATTCTTTTTCTGCTCGACTTCGGAGAGCATTATCATATTGTTTCATAAATTGATTTAGACTTGTCGTTGAATTGATATAACCATCAAAGAAAGCGTGTATACTCTCACTTCGTTGAGTTGTTGACATACCGGCCCAAAAATATTTTCTTAACAAGGTTGGTACCCATCTATGACGTTCTTTATACAATCCACTCAACCAATGATTTTGTTGAAGCTCAAATTTTTCGATGAAGGAACACCATTTCTCTTCAAAATCATCTATTGTGAACGTATCATAAACAACTTCTTTCATTGCAAACTTAATCCTTTTATAATCACCATACCCACTGAGTTTTTCGGCAATTTTTTTCATTATATGCCATAAACACCACCTATGGCGAGTTGTAGGGAACACTTCCTCGATTGCATTTTGCATTGCCTTACATTGGTCACTCACAATAGCAACAGGGGGCTTTCCTAGCATACAACGAAGCCATGAATTAAAAAGCCATACAAACGACTCTGTGTCTTCTCCTGATAGCAACCCACATCCAAGTAATGTTGATTGACCATGGTGATTCACACCAACAAAAACAGCAAAAGGCATATCATATTTGTTAGTCAAATATGTTGTGTCGAAAGTTACAACATCTCCAAAATACTCATAAGCAGCCCTACTTCTTGCATCAGCCCAAAAGACATTCCTTACATGAAAATCGTCATCCAAATCTATTTCATAGAAGAAATTTGGATTTTGTTCCCTCATTTGACAAAAATAGTTTATCAAGGCCTTGCCATCACCTTCTTTTCCAATTGCACGTCGTTCCTTGTTAACATAATTCCTCACATCTCTTTCATTAAATGGTACATTTTCATGCCCGCCTGCATCTTTAACAAGAGATTGAAAAGTCTTGTTGATCCTCACACCTGCATCATCATTGATTTGAATTGTCCTCTTTACATGCAAGTCCATATTCTTGTTAGCCTTGAACAGCCTTGCCTTTGTAGGGCTAGTATGATGAGAATGATTAGGCTCAAATTTGTTAATGTACCACAATCCATCTGCTTTCAACTTGATACAAATCTTAGCAGGACAACTTTTTCCCATTGTCGGACGTGTCTTCAATGTACATACACTTTTCGTCACTTCAGCCCGATCTCTTGTGCATGCAAGAATTAAGTAGCATACCTCCCCATCCTTTCCTTTTCTCGATGTTCTAATCTTCCAATCAAAACCCTTTCTCAAAGCATATTCTCTATAAAATGATTTAACATCATCTATGCTAGAAAAACACATATCTGTTTTAGGCTCCCACCATGCATCTTCATTTTCAACATTAAAGTTGTCAACTTCTATGCCTTCATCATGAATACTACCACTATCCACAAAAGCATTTGGATTATCCATGAATGTTCAATTGTGGGGGCAATTGACACCCCAAATCTGCACAAAATAACTCAAAATGTAAGCATGGACTTCGTCGAGATAAGCACACATAATGTACCTCACATACTTTGTCATTAGAAAGAAACATTTCAACACAACAGAAAAACATAACAGAAATATAAGAGAAAAATTGTAATCAAAGGAGGGTATCAGATTTAAGTATTAGCAATGTCTAAGTCTGTAATCATGAAATTAAGTTGAGAAAATTAATATTGAGCATATTCATTATATAAAACCTGAATCAATTTCATTATTTAGTCAATTCAAAAATTTAGGGTTTGTGATTTAAAATTGGGGGAAAACGAAAATGATGAAGGAACCATCTCACCCCATGATAAAAATGGAAGAATGAAGTAATGAAATGAGATAATAAGTGGGAATAAAACAAAAATGATTTGGGTTTAAGATTTTTTTTCCTATCTATTTATGAATCAAACCAACGTTTTCCTCAACCAAGGTAAAACAATAACTACAAGCTACTAAAATTCTAAAAACAAGAGTAGAGAAAGGAAAGAACCTGAGCATGAAAACGAGGAGGAACAGTGGAGGAATACGGTGTTACGGCGGTAGCTGGAGTGACCGAAATAGCATGAGAGGCTGGCACTGCACAAAGATGAAGGAGTGACGAGAAATTATTAGTGAATGAAAGATTATTTGTTCTTGGTAATGGGAAATGACTGAATCAGAAAGAGGGAACTCAAAAGAAACAAGAGGGAAAAAGAAACGAGGGAAAGAAGGAAAGAAGAAAAGAAGGAAAGAAGGAGAAAATAAATGTAAAAAAATATATGTATTAGGTAACAGTGAATGGTGTTGTATATTTGTCTCCACTTTTGTGTATGATTATCATTTCTGTATTGTTAATGATTTAACACTTTTTGTAGTGACAACTGCAAAACATCAATATTCGACTACCACAGGAGCTGTAAAGAATGCTCTTTTAACATTTGTCTTCTTTGTTGTTGTGAGCAAAACCGTTTGCGTAAAGAGGAGAATTCTTATTTTATTTGTCTGTGGTGCTATTTTTGTTTTACATCAGTACATTGCATTATGTTCTATTAGAAGGTTGTAACACACACTCAATACTATAGTATATATATAAAATAAATGTTTTTTTATGTCACGTGTCACTTCTACGTTTATTCTTAATATTTTTTATTTTTCTGTTTTTTTAAAGTGAAATTATCTATTTAGCATAAATATCTGAACAAACTACATGTATTACTTTCATCTTATCCAAAAAAAAATTGTTTAAACTTTTAATTAATTTATAATATATTTCATAGCATAAATATTTCAACAAACAATTAATAGAAAATCTTTTTGTCAAAAAAAATTAATAGAAAATCTTATCTTGAAGTCCTAATTTTTATAAAGTCTTCAATTAATTATTACTTTATCTTTTAAATTTAGTAGTATTTATTCCTTTCTTAACATTTTATTTTGCAATGACCATAAATAAAAGTCATACCAATCTCTATGTAGGTATTTATCTTTCGAATTATGTCTTCACACATGGATAACTTTATGTTATTGTCTCTTGTAACAGCCCGATTTTTAGCTAGATTTATTTTAATTATTTTTATTATGTGTTTTATATGTTTATGTGTGATTTATCATCATTGGGTGCATTTTCATGGATTTTCGTATTAGAAGGGTATTTTGGTAATTTTGTGAGGACGGGTAAAATTATAATTTTTAGTGGGAATTGCTTTTAGTAATTAGTGAGAATGGTTATTTCATTAAGTTACTAGAGAAAGTCGAGATTTTACCGTTAGTGGCATTTTACCGTTATTAATTAAAATATCGTTTGGAGTGTAGTAATATTTTTGGTTTGAATAGAAATGGATAAAGCCCACTAGAAACTAAGTTAAGCCCATTAGTGGAGATAACACTAGGGTTGTGTTAGAAGAATCAATTCATTCATTTCACAAAAATATTTCTAGAGAGAGAAAGAGGTGAAGAGAAGAGGAAAAGGGTTTTGGAGAGAAGAGCTTTAGAAATCAAGTGGGTGACTTAGGAGCTGAATTGAAGCAAGAGTTTGGGTTAATCTTCTTCTAAGGTAAGGGGGTTAGTTATTAGTATAATCATGTACAATTTTTGCATTTTCTCATGTTGTATGAAAATGGGTTGATGAACAATTGTTGCTAAATTCGTGCTCTTGTTGTGATGCTATTTTCTTGTGCATGAATTGATGATTATGGTATGTTTGTGGGTGAAATTACATGTTTCAAAGTATGTATAAATGTTAAGTTATGAAATTATACTTAATTGATGAAATTTGATATGTTTTGATTGAAATGAGATGTAAATCATATGTAATTGATGTTGTTGTTGCTGAGATATGTTGTTGATTATGATTTATGGCTTGGGTGTTCATATATCATAATTGTTGATGAGAAATAAGATGTTGGTGGTGGTTTTGTGAAATTGATGAAGTTGAGTTAAGTGTTCATGTGAAGGACCAAATTGAACTTTGATATTTATGGTTGTTGACTGAAATTTTGTTATTGTTGGATGAATTGAATCTAGGAGAATTTCTGTTTTCATGTTGTGGTTATGTTAGTTGAGTTGTTGGGAGAAAACGGGTTTTTCATGTGAAATGTCGATGTTTAAGCGTTCTCGCCAATAAGTGATTATGTGAGGTTTTGGAAAATGACTTTTGGGATGGTTGAAACATGAAATTTTTGTAGATTATGATAGTGCCAAGTGTTAGGAGCATGTAGGCGAAAACTGCATCGAAAACGGATTAACGGTTTGATTTTTATGCGCGAAAACGTAGAAGTTGAATTTTGCATAGTCTGCTACTGTCAAAATCATGAAGCGATCTTACAGATCGTGAGGTGATTTTGACAGAAACAACAAATTTTCTGCATAGCCTGATGTTGTCGAATCATGAAGCAATTTCGCAAATCATGAGGCGATTTTGACAGCAACATCAAATTTTTCTACTCAGTCTGATGCTGTCAAAATCATGAAGCGATCTTACGAGTCATGAAGTGATTATGACGGCCTAGAAACCTTAAAAATGCAATTTTATTTGATCCAATTGTTTCCAAACTTATTTTTATGTATAGGGACTTTATCCTAATCATCTAGGGGTGTTTTTATGGAAGAATTAACCATGTGAAAGGGGGGTCTAGTGAATCTTTATGTCGTACTGTCTTATGAATTGTTGTGACCATTCTTGTATGACTAAGTGAAGTTGTATGAATGAATGATTGTATTTTGGATATGATAATTATCATGAGAGGTGTATGCCATCTTACTTAAGATGTAAGGAATGTTTGAATTTGTGAAACTATATGTGATAGTTGATGATTGAATGACATTGTTGATTATTGATAATCATGTTGATGGGTGATGGTGAATACTATGATTTATTTGTGTGTGGGCATGTTTTCTTGATAATGCAATGTTGTGGAGATAATCAATATAATTGGGTGTCGTCCTATATATTGAGGTTGAGATTGTGAATTGTTGTTGCATTATCGAGTCCTTATACATGTCCATGCATCATAGTCGAGATGAAATGATGTTTTATTCATTATTGGGCTCCGGCCTAGCAGAGATCTTTTGGGATCTAGTTTTAGGGCTTCGGCCTGGCAGAGATCTTTTGAGATCTGGATACGATGTTTTATTCGTTATAGGGCTTCGGCCTGGCAGAGATCTTTTGAGATCTGGATTTGGGTGACGACCTTTTTGGAGATTCGGTACCACATGCATTATGTGTCAATAAGTGCATATCATAGCATGAGTCCTATGTGAAATGGGTGATTGGTGATGAATTGAGATGAATGAATGTGGATAATGATTGTTTAATGATTGATGTTTGTGAATGAATGTTTATGATTGGATGATTACGCATGTGATTGATATATGTTGATAGGAGCTGTCAAGGTGTGATATAAGTATTTATGCATGACTATTATTATTCAAGTGTATGATATTATTTGATTTAATTGTTATTTGGATTATGATAATGTAATGCTTACCCCCAGTGGTTTTAACCGCCTACTTGCCTGTATGGGTGAGTAGACGTTGTGCAGGAGTAGTCTCGGTGAGTCTTTGCTTGGGATATCGGGAGCTTCCTCCGATATCGGTGTCGTGTCGGCTCTGATCTAGGCTTGTCGTGTCGGTCTAGATTAGGTTGTTTATTTTTTTCCTTTGGATTATTATTTTATTGATGACTACCCGTATGTTTGGGTTTTGAGATTTATCTTTGGGATATGATTTATTTGCTCATGGCATGTATATACTTTATCACTCTGATTTATATTCCGCTGCGACTGTTGAGGTTTATATACATGTCTATCAGTTTTTGAATTTTGAATATGACGTAATCTCTATTTCTTGAATAAATGTATTATTCGCATGTTTAATTGCTTTAATAGAAATAGGAGTGTTACATCTCTCGCCTTACATCTAAAAATGATTGAAATTTCTAAATTGGATGAAGAAAATAATATTTATATTTGCAATGAAATCAAGTTATTTCTTAATATTATATTATGCTATTGTTACTCTTAACCAAAAATATTTCGGCACGTTTATATGAGCCATCTCACTAATTCAACATCTCCTCTTCCATCAACTATAGAATTTTAACTCATATTTGATACATTAACATATCTCCCCCCCCCCCCTCAAGTGTGTGACTATCGACATCCGTAATTATGTGACATAGCTAAATAAGGTCAAACAGAGGCATAATATGATCACAAAGATGGGTTGGTGATAATTTAATGGAGGGAGGTTTATATTTCTTTCTTTGATGAGAAGTGAGAAGTAAATTAGAAAAGGAAAGAATATAAAAAAAATATGAGATTAAGGGAAATGATACTGGTAAAAACAAAAGTGTGTTGTGTCCATGAGGAATCAAGCGAGTTGTTGGTAATTTTATGCATTTGTTGAACGAGTTAGATATTTTTGGGTAATTAATTTACCAAAATATACTCTCCAAAACATTTTAAAACGTACAATAAACACATATTTTGTAAACTCAGTATATAAGACATCAAAAAATTTCTATGGTTAAATCCCACTGAATACCGAAGGTGGAGGAAATTGAAATAATAGAGATTGAGTAAAAAAATATTGCTAGAAAGCAAACAATATCCAAAACTTAAATTTAATATAAAAATTGAACAAATGACTTCTCAAAACAAAGAAAACAGTTCATCATAATGTCCGTAGTTCTAAGGGAGTATACAATAGGTTGGATCATCATATTAGACTAAGAGCAACTACAGAGGTGAGATTGACACCACATCTTCACCCAAAACCTTAAGGCATTAGGTATATTGTTCATCTCAATTATATGTTTCTGAACATCTACTCTTTCAAGGAATATAGAACTTTAAGTGACAATTGACATATTAACATATCTCTCTAAGTGTAAGACTCTCTACGTTTGTGATCTGGTGGCATAGAAAAATAAAGTCAGATGGAGGCACAACATTGTAAAAAAGGCTAGTTAATGTTGGTTTCAAAGAGGAATGTTTATGTTCATATCTTTCATGAAACAAGAGAAAAGGGGTTAGAAAAAGAAAGAATATGAAAATAAAATTTGAACTCGTGGGAAATGATAAGGGAAAAACATAAAATATGTTATTTTTTCGTGGAAGTATTTCGAATAGAGTGGGTTACTGATAATTGGGAATAACAAAGAATTTTATGTTTTTTGTCAATTAAGAAAATGACATGTGATTTTTAAATGTCACTTTAACTCGACATAACACATGCATTTTTCTACTGTCAGATCCCGCCAAAGACTAAAATTGAAGGTATTTGAAATAATACAGTTTGGATAAAAGAAATTGCATGAAAGCGAAAGACGTCTAAAAACTTATATTTTTTATATAAAAACTAAAGCAAATGACATCCAAAATTTAATAAAACAATTCATCATAATGTTCGGAATTCTAAGGGAGCATACAATGAGTTGAATCATCACATTTGATTAAGAGAAACCCCACAAGTGAGATACACACCAAATCTTCACCAAAAATCATATAAGAGAGATGGGAATACCTTAACTATAAATAGGTTCTATTTATCATTCAAAATAACAAAAACATTCAAATAACAAAAAACACAAATATTTTCATAATAAACCTTGATTTTCAATCAAGTGATCGTTCTTTTTATTTTCTTTCTAAATCAAATTTCAAATCAATTTTAATTCTACTTCAAGTCTATTTTCTCTTAATATAAAAATACAAACCAATTCTTATTTGCCACTTGACTTTTACATTTTAAAACTTTTTTCAAAACTAATAAAAAACACAAAATCAATCAAACGTCAATTTCTACCCCGAACTACGAGGTTTTGATCCCTCACAGGTACGTAGGCAAAGGACCTTGTCCTTCCAAATCATAAAAAATGTAGATAATTAGGTCTTTATTTTTCCATTTTAATTCATTCTTTCAAAAAATAATAAGCAAGTTATAACACATTAATTAAATAAAATCCAGAGGTTCCCGTAGAGTACTACAGACATAAAGGGTGCTAATACCTTCCCTTTACGTAACTAACCCCCGAACCCTAAATATTTTCAAATAGGGGTAGTTTGAACTTTTTTCCCCTTTTCTTAAAAAATAAAATGTTCAGTCGTGAAATAATTAGTGAGTCAAAAGCTAATCAAATAGCCTTGATCTCCAAAAAATGATGCGACATATAACATCTCTCATCGTAAGATGAAGATCATGAATGTCAATATACCATATAAAGCCGAGAGTGCTTTATAGACAAGACCATAAGGAGGAAAGACCCGACCCGGCACGCAAAGAGTAACCATCTTTGATGGCGTCTCGAGCATGGAGGATACAAGACCATATAGAAGAGGAGGTGGGCCGAGATGAAGCATATAAGGTATTCAGACCTCTAACATACTTGACTGAGATAATCTGGACCCATAATTTATTAGAAGACTAAACCATTTCCCAAACAAGTTTTCCAAGTAAACAGATGTTAATATCCCTCGCCATTTTTATGCCTAGGCCGCGTTGCTTCTTAGGCTGACAAATTTTATTCCAACCAACTAGGGGAATACCTTTGTTATTGTTATCCCTCCAGATAAAATTTAGGGGGGTTTGATCGATACTATGACAAATACTCTAAGGGAGCCAAGTAACATGCATATAATAAGAAGGAATGGAGGAGAGAACAGAAGATGCAAGAGTCACTCTTCCTGTCTTATTTAGCATCTTATGCTTCCAAAAAGCCAGTATGCATTGTTTTTTTTTTAATAATAAAATGGAAATAACTTCGTTTAGCCCTTCCCTTGAGAATAAGAAAGCCAAGATATTTGTCAAGAGAGTCGATGCTTTTAATACCATAAATGGAAGTGAGACTATTAATTTTTCTCGAGCAGTACCTATAGAGAAAAATGCTCGGTATTTTGCAAGATTAATTTTCAAACCTAAAGCCTGGCTGAAACTTTCGAACATATTAGCGATAAAATGAAGCTGCGAGTTTTTGGCATTGGTGAAGAGGAGAACATCGTCTGCAAAAAGAAGGTGGGATAGCTGAGGTCCATTAGGAGAGAGATGGATGGGGTCCCAATTACCTTGATGAATAACATTGTTGGTGGAAATCGATAGCTTCTCCATGCAAAGGATGAAGAGATAAGGAGATAGAAGGTCTCGTTGGCGAAGGCCATGAGTGGGCTAAGTCTCATGGCCCAGTCATATGCTATCCCCCGTAAACATTAGTTTTCTCTTCCATATAAAATTGCATTTTCGTTGGCTCTCATGCATCAACTGAATATGTTGTCTCATCACTATTGTCAAAAAGACTTTTGATACAATGAATCGGTCACTTTTTGTCAAACCATTCATTTTTTTCATTTTGACAATAGTCTAAACAATGAAGATCATCATAATAGACCATGGGCAACCACAAGAGTGATTTGGACATCATATATTCACTCAAAACATTAAAACCTCTCTAAATAAATTGTTATTATAGTTGTTGATAGAAATAAACACACTGCTCAGAAGAAGCTCTACAAGAAACATCACAAGATCAGAGGAAATCTTGTTGCTGCTCTACCTCACATGGAATACTTGAAGATGAGCCATCAAAAAGACATTTGAAAAATTAACATATCTTTGAGAGACATTTCAAAAATTAAGATATCTTTGAGAGACATTTGAAATCACACTTCTACAAGAATTTTAAATCATTTAGAGACATTTGAAAAATTAAGATATCTTTGAGAGACAAATAATAAATCATTAGAGTTATTTTGATGAAGACTACCAAATAATCACATCTGGATGAATTAGTTATAGAGTATCCGTCCTTGCTGTGTAATATTGTTTTGTTGGATCATGTTCATGACGAGTGGTGGTGGGTCTTGGATCCTATTATTGGCTACTCAGTTATGGGGACTTATTAGTATCTTAAGCAATCTGACACATCTGTGGAGCGCAGTCTCTTTGATGCAGTGTGGTTGTAGTAGGCTCCATTAAAGGTCTCAATATTTGTGTGGCGGTTTTTCCGCAACAGACTCCCTACCAAAGACAATCTCATCCGTAGGAGAGCCCTTTATCAAGAAGACATTTATTGCATAGGTGGTTGCGGTTAATCATCTTTTTTTCAGTTGCGACATCTTTGGCATCAGGTTTACCAGTGGCTCGGTGTCTCCTTTATTTCTCCAAATGATGGTCGTGAACATTTTCATCAATTTGGTCACATGGCGGGGTTACCGAGAGCTACACATTCTTTCTTCAAAGTTATTTGGAAGGCTTGCGTTTGGACAGTTTGGAAGGACAGAAATAACAGAATTTTCAACAACAAAGCACGGGACTTGACCCAATTATTAGACAATGTTAAGTTTGTTTCTTTTTCTTGGCTTAAGGCTAATAGGCTAGCTTCAGCTTTCAGTTACAATGACTGGTGGCGGCACCCTTTAACTTGTATGGGTGTTATGAACTAGTTTTCTTCATCTCTGTAATTGTGTTTTATTTGGCAACAGATACTGGTTTTGTATTATTTTGAGGAGTGATTCTCTTAGCACATCTTGTGCGAGATGAATCGCTCCTGGTGATTATTAATTTCATTTTGGCTTCTTAAAAAAAAATCACATCTGGAATTTATATAAATGTATACTAGTTTATGGAAAAATGTTGAATCTCATTTGCCTTGAATTTCAATTTTTAAATTAACCCCTTTTCAAAATTTTCAGCTCCCTGATTCAATTGGGTCACATAAATAGAAAAACCAGTCAATTAAGGGTACGTGAAATGGCTTTTCTTTGGTTGTAGAAATTCTTTTAGCAAAATTAGTAAGGAACCGCCATGGCTGAAGGGGCTCTATGAAAGTTTGCCGTGACAATGAGACATGTTTTTTCTTCATCTTCTGTTCTTTAAACTAAAAACATATTACTTGATTGATTGGTTGTCGTGAAATATTTTGGGTTCACTAGTTAATTATTTGTGGATAAATCTCATGGACTCATCACCATATTCTTTTTCAACTGTAGCTTTCATGAGAAAAATTAATTTAGTATAAGAAAAATTCTTATTATTCCAACATCTTTTTGGTGTGATTGTAAAATTGTGATTCTTATTTTAATTGAAAATTAGATTTGATGCATCAAAATTGCTTGCCCAAGATCTCGAAAAATCACATTTGAAAGAAAAAAGAAACCCCAAAAGGGATATGAGAAGGAGAGAGAAGAAAACAATGTTGGAAATGAAGGGAATGAAAAAAATTATAGGCTGCAGTTTTAAAAATGAAGTAACACAATAAAGATGGATTTAAGGGTTGTGATTTAATCCTCTTACCCTCTCATTTAAAAAGAGGGAAAGATTCATAGACACACCCAATGTGATACACCCCTTATACCACCGATGACATGGCAAGAATATTTTAAATAATTGATATTTTAAAAATGAAAGAAAACAAAATTAAATTAAACTGGAAAATTAAATAAACTTTTCCCCCACGTTATCTCTTTTCCGAACAATTCCAGTTTTCCCCTCTCTCTCTCAACCCTCACGCTCTCTCCGATCATTTCTTTCTTTCTCTTTCTCACTCTTCTTTCTCCCATTCACACTTCCGCCACCTCCATTGGCCTCCGACCTTATTCCAACCACCCTCTCTCTCCACCGTCTCTGTTTTTAATGTCATTATTGTCACCTCTAAAACACCACCATCAAAAACATTTTGGTAGATCTAAATGTCTTTGAAGGAGACGATGACTAGTGACGACGGTGGGCTGTGTTTTGACGTCGAAGTTGGTGTGGTGGAGCAGATATGAGTGTTTGACTTCAACGATGGGATGGTGGCGCAAATCTAAGTGCTTTGACCGTCGGAAATGGTGAAAAACATTATTGCGACGGGAGGACGAGATAGTGGTTGTTGTTTGGTTCCGTCCTCATTGCATCTTCAACTTTGCCATCACCATCGCCGGAAATGGTGAAAAAACGTCGCTGTCGGAAAAGGGGCGGTGGAGGTGGTTGGTAGCGGGAGAGAAGTCAGCGGAGAAGATAGGGAAACATAATTGAGAAGTGACATGTTTGTGTACATTACAAAATAACACTTTTTTTTTTTGTAGTGGGCAAAATTACCCCCAATTTAATCAATAAACAATGCCACATAAAGGGTGTATAGGAGAGGTTTGCCACGTATGGTGGCATGTATTAGAACTCTTTAAAAAGTCATCTCATTTGAAATGACACACACACACACACACACACACACACACACACACACACACACACATATATATATATATATATATATATATATATATATATATAAAATTATTTGTACTTTTTATATCGAATTGGTTCATGAACAAAATGAATTGAACTATGCATAGCTCAAGTTCATCTCATTTATTTAACGAACTTAATTTTTAACTCAAGTTCGACTTATTTGGTTCGTGAACCAAGTTCAACGAATCCATTATCGAATCGAGTCTCAAACTTTTTTTGAGTTGGTTTGGTTCATTGTCAAAGAAAACAAAAATGAATCTATTGTCCAATCTTTAATTTTTGTTGTTGTTGAGGAACATGTCTTTTTTCTAAAATTATACGACTTTTATAAAACATATAAAAAATATAAAACCTAAGTGACCAAATAACTCATGAATTGAGTACAAGCATAATAAGATCCAACATTCAATTCTCATAATAAGATCCAACAAATAAGATCAATAATTCTCAGCCGAAGATACAAAAATAACAATAACAAAAAAGGCTTTTGTAGCCGCCATCACAAAGTTTTTGTAAGTACTTTTGAAATTATAGCATATGAACTTGCAAACTAATCAATTCCTGTTTTTATCACAAAAGCAAAGAAAAACCCTTCATGAATTATTTATTCTTGATACCCTCCAGTTTCCTCTGCAGTTGAACCCGATGTGGAACATATTTCTACAATATAATCATCCGCTATCATTTGATTTTCTCGACATTTAAGAGAGCAAAATGCAGAAAAGAGGCTGCAATGTTAAAATTAATGGGTCAGTTGACATGCATGCATATAAGAAGTTTATAAACACCACTAATCAATATGATTGTACGTGTATTTGTATATAACCATGTTGAAGACAATTATTCATATATAAAATACACACACACACACACACATATATATATATATATATATATATATATATATATAAAGAGGTTTTGCTAGAAGACATCTTTTGTGAAGGTGTCTTTTAGCAAGTTATTCTATGAGCATTTGTTAAAAGACACCAACTAATTTTTATGAAGGTTAGCAGAGTTATAACTAAAAAGTGGAAATCACACCTTGAGGTGTGGGTTGCTAAAAGACACCTGCATCTACTACAAAATGGGGAAAAAATGGCGCCCAATTTATAGCGGTTATATGATCAAAGCGCTATAAAAATTAATACGGAGCCCTTAGATAGCGCTTATTGAAAAAGTCGCTATCTGAGGTTTCAATTTTCATAGCTCTTTTATTTGAAAGCGCTTTCATAGTATTAATAAAAAAAAGTTAAAAATGTAAAAAAAGTGCATTGATAAACTTATATAGCGCGTGATTCTAAAAGCGCTATTTATCATTAAATAGCGTTTGCGAAAGCGCTATCTTAGATAAGACATTTAATAGCGTTTATGTATTAGAAAAAGCGCTATGTGTACATAAAAGTTATTAGCGTTTATATATTAGAAAAAGCGCTATGTATCTATAAAATTTAATTGGCCGAGTGGTTTAAGTCAATTTTTATAAGCTTTTGGTACCTTGTTCGATTCCCTCTACAACATATTTGATAATTTTATTCCCATTCCCAAAATAAATCGCTAGTTTTTTTTTTGTTTTTTTTGTAGATCCATTTTTTTAGGGGTTTGGTAGATCCATGTTATATTTATTTTTATAAATGGATAGTACACCCTCCGGTCACTATTATAAGCAAAAGTTTACATTTTAGATTCATTTATTTAATGATGCACATAGTCTTTATTATATACCACATATATCATAAAATGAATGAACCTAGAATGTAGTTTTTTGTTTATATTAGTGACCGGAGGGTGTATTTTTTTTAGGGAAAATAAAAAGTAGTTGTTTTATATTAATATTGATTAAATTACCTTCTCTCAAAAAAAAAATTAAATTAAATTAAATTATCACTACAATAAAAAAAACACAATTTACTGAAACCCTTTTACTCCTCCTCTGTCAATGTCATCATCTACTAATCGTCCATGGCAGTTTCATGGGTGAGAAGTAGCTTCAGTTCATCATATTCGTTTCTTAGTGATCTCTGCTTCCTTCAGTGTTAATGGGTTTCAGTCTCTTTGTTCTCTATGCTCAAGCTGCCCTTTTCTCCTCTTGTGGATTCCAAGGTTTCTTCCTTCAACTCTTGTAGTCTCAAAAACCCTTTTACTTTCAATTATAAGAAATTGATTTGTTCACTGTTCATTCAATCACAACAACTTGTGATTGATACTCAGAAAACAAAGGAAAACGTGCTTCAGTCACAACAAGCTGTCGCCGCCGCGTGGTAACAACTTCTTCCCTCGCGTTTGCCATCTACATCACACGGTAACAACTGCCTTTCTCTCCCTTTACCTTTCTTGTGATATTAGAGTTTGTGAGTATTCGTGTGTGAGTGATGGGATCAAGTTATTGTTCTACCTATTTTACGCATACCACATGTTTGATAAATTTCCTCAATAAAGTTCATTGTATAGCTTGTCTTACATCACATAGTAAGTGTAAAGATTTTCACTTGTAAGTGAGTGACTTAAAATGAGTAAACAAGTGTGTAGCTGCCCCCATAGAGTTCGTACAAAATCATGTGCTATAATTTTCAATTGGATTTATATTATTATAGTTCATGAAAGCTTGTTAGTGCAATCATTGTTTGTGTCACATTTGCATATATCGCTTCATCTCTCCCACTAGCAACTCACAATGACATGTCATAAGGTTTCTTGATTGTTTTTTTCCTTCTTTTCTTTGAGTGATTGAATTTTGTGCTAGCTGATATTCAACAAATTCATGGCATCATTTGATTGAGAAACTTTTTTATTTTTATAATCAAAGTCTAACTAAATTTTTTAATGAATTTTTTGATAGTTCATTTGATGCTATAAAATGCACTCTGCATCTTGTCAGCATGATGCAATTTAGAGGACAAAAACCATATAGTAAATGTGAGAATTTTGGAATGAATTCGTTTTCCCATTGGTGTGTCACTACATTAGCTTAACCAAATTTATCCATTTGACACTGATGATGAAACATCATGATGTGTTTCAGAAGGGATAAGTTTTCCACAACCATGGTGTATCATTGACAGTGTCAGCATGATTTTGACAAAAGTTACACTTTAGATTTCAAATAAATTGCGGTGTTATTGTAATTATTCCAAACTCACTTTCAATTCAAACGTGCATTTGTCTTCGAATTTATGAAATTAAGGATCATGATGTTGGTTGTGTATATTTTGACAAGGGGACTATGGTTGTGTATTCCCCAATTTTATTCAATTTTCAGGAGTCTCGTTGATCTTAATGATTTTTGTTTTTTCTTCTTGTACGGAGTACCAGAGGTAATATAATATTACTCTTTTTCAACTACAATAGGATTGTTTTTATATGTTCTTCCCTCAAAAGCATGTCATAGCCAACATAATTCACTATATTTGTCACTAGGTGTGTAATCGTATAGTTCTTATGTTTTTGCTATCTACAATGTGTGTGCTGTGCCAACAAACAACATAAAAATTGCATCATATTTTAAACTAGTCATATTTTGATACTATATCTAATTAAAATAAACAAACATTTTATATCAAAGATAACCTTTATTTCTCCACTCCTTTGCAAAAAAATTAATTAGTTTACTTTTTGTTTTGGTTTTGATTTTGGTAGAAACTTTTAGTTTATTGTTTGATCACTGACTGAATCAATTTACACATAGATTCCTGTAACATACAAAGGCAATGGTAATAACGAGATTCCAGGAAGAATGGTGTCAGTTCATGATCAGCCACCCTCTCTCTCCACCGTCTCTGTTTTTAATGTCATTATTGTCACCTCTAAAACACCACCATCAAAACCATTTTGGTAGATCTAAATGTCTTTGAAGGAGACAATGACTAGTGACGACGGTGGGCTGTGTTTTGACGTCGAAGTTGGTGTGGTGGAGCAGATATGAGTGTTTGACTTCGACGATGGGATGGTGGCGCAAATCTAAGTGTTTTGACCGTCGGAAATGGTGAAAAACATTATTGCGACGGGAGGACGAGAGAGTGGTTGTTGTTTGGTTCCGTCCTCATTGCATCTTCAACTTTGCCATCACCATCGTCGGAAATGGTGAAAAAACGTCGCTGTCGGAAAAGGGGCGGTGGAGGTGGTTGGTAGCGGGAGAGAAGTCAGCGGAGAAGATAGGGGAACATAATTGAGAAGTGACATGTCTGTGTACATTACAAAATAACACTTTTTTTTTGTAGTGGGCAAAATTACCCCCAATTTAATCAATAAAAAATGCCACATAAAGGGTGTATAGGAGAGGTTTGCCACGTATGGTGGCATGTATCAGAACTCTTTAAAAAGTCATCTCATTTGAAATGACCTCACACACACACATACACATAACGAATTGGTTCATGAACCAAACGAATTGAACTATGCATAGCTCAAGTTCATCTCATTTATTTAACGAACTTAATTGTTAACTCAAATTCGACTCATTTGGTTCGTGAACCAAGTTCAACGAATCCATTATCGAATCGAGTCTCAAACTTTTTTCGAGTTGGTTTGGTTCATTGTCAAAGAAAACAAAAATGAATCTATTGTCCAATCTTTAATTTTTGTTGTTGTTGAGGAACATGTCTTTTTTCTAAAATTATACGGCTTTTATAAAACATATAAAAAATATAAAACCTAAGTGACCAAATAACTCATGAATTGAGTACAAGCATAATAAGATCCAACATTCAATTCTCATAATAAGATCCAACAAATAAGATCAATAATTCTCAGCCGAAGATACAAAAATAACAATAACAAAAAAGGCTTTTGTAGCCGCCATCACAAAGTTTTTGTAAGTACTTTTGAAATTATAGCATATGAACTTGCAAACTAATCAATTCCTGTTTTTATCACAAAAGCAAAGAAAAACCCTTCATGAATTATTTATTCTTGATACCCTCCAGTTTCCTCTGCAGTTGAACCCGATGTGGAACATATTTCTACAATATAATCATCCGCTATCATTTGATTTTCTCGACATTTAAGAGAGCAAAATGCAGAAAAGACGCTGCAATGTTAAAATTAATGGGTCAGTTGACATGCATGCATATAAGAAGTTTATAAACACCACTACTCAATATGATTGTACGTGTATCTGTATAGGACATATCACATGAGAATGAACTTTTTATATGAGAATGATGAGAATAAATCACAACCATTAGATTAAAATGGATGGATAGGATTAAGAGACCCTTTTTAAACAACAGATGTGCATATCCTTATTCTATCCTCTCTCACCACTCACTCTATCCTCTCTCACCACTCACAGTTCATCTTCTCAAACTCACAATCTAACGTGATTTGATCTCCTAACTGAAACTCTTCTAATAATGATTATCTCTCTCTTGGATTCGATTTTAGTTTATTGTTTTCATGCGACACCGGCGACGGCAGAGACGGTGGCTGCTATGCGCTTTGCCGTCGCACTCAGTCACATATTCTAGAAGAAGCTTCCATTGTTAATTTAAATCATTTCGAATGGAATGAAGCTTTGGAAAATCAATTATATTTCAAACAAAAAATGATTGTTTTCTGTACAAAATCAAAATTCTTCTCTTTTAATTTTAAATTGGATTCAATTGTAAATCAGGTTTTTGCCTCAAATTTTTTATTGAAATTGAAACTCCTATCGGCCATGATCAGACATTCGACGGACGGCGATGATGGATACAAAGTTGGGATGAGTGATTTCTTGTTTGCCGAGATGAGACCTAAGATCTCCATTCTCCACCAACTAAGAAAATAAATTAAAAAGTAAAATTTGATTCAGTTTTTGTTTTGATTGTTGTGGACGGCGGCAAAAAATTAATACAAAAGAGGTTAAAAGCTCCATGAAAAGAAGAAGAAAAAAGTATCAGACACCAAGGATTTGGAAGCGGATGGAAGGTTGGAGAAGATCAGAAGTTGAATAGGTTGATGATAGCATGTGGAAAGGCATGCTTGTTATTTAAAATAAGTATTTTAATCTAGACCATTTATTTTGATCTGATGGCTGAGATTCATTCTTATCATTCTCATATAAAGATGTCATTCTCATAAGATATGTTCTCTATATATATATGGTGACAACTAGGATACCCATGGAAGAATGATGGGTAATTTACCCCAACCAATACACATTAGCCACATAAGCACATTTTTAAGTGGTATCCATGAACTATTTTGACCCCACCAACAAATTGCTCATTTTCATTGGTTGGTGGGTAAATTACCCACCATTCTTCAAAGGTAATCTAGAAAATAGAGGGCATATCAAGTGAGAGGAGTAACTTAAATAAGATATGAGAGGAGCTAATATCATCTGTTGGATCAAAATAAACGGTTATGATCAAATTCCACTAAACAAGGATTGACACACTTGAATAAAAAAAAAACACGTATCCTCTGCTCAAGAAACGTGTCGCTTCCTCTTCTATATTTTTCCTGGTTTTCCATACGTTTTCCTCTTCAATTTTTTAAATCTGCAATTAGACTTGAGGGTTATGCACACCATGATTCAACTTCCTATGTATTATTAAGTTCTATGTATCAACTTCTCACCCACCCAATTTCTTTGTCGTACTGGAATTCTTCAATTTCATCTTTTTTGCATGATGTGCATCAACTTCCTGTGTATTTTTAAGTTCTAATTGGATATTTGAACTTTATCATGATTACTTAACAGAAAAATTAAATTCTAATTGGTTCTTCAAACATTTTTATAATTACTCTGGTAGAAAAAATTCAATTTTTATATTTTGAAAAACACATGTAGATGTAGTGGCTGAGCTGAGATCGTTGGTAGTGAAGGTTATAATGATTTAGATTTAAGGTGGATGGCAGATTTGGATTTTGTAATTGGAAGAAGAGAAGGGAGATCCAAAGAAGACAATCAAAAGAGATTAGGTGTGCCAATCCTTATTTAGTGGAATTTGATCATGACCGTTTATTTTGATCCAACAGATAATATTAGCTCCTCTTATCTCTCATTTAACTTACTCCTCTCACTTGATATGCCATATATATATATATAAAGAGGTTTTGCTAGAAGATATCTTTTGCGAAGGTGTTTTTTAGCAAGTTATTCTATGAGCATTTGTTAAAAGACACCAACTAATTTTTATGAAGGTTAGCAGAGTTATAACTAAAAAGTGGAAATCACACCTTGAGGTGTGGGTTGCTAAAAGACACCTTCATGGGTGACTTCTAGCATAACCCTATATATATATATATGGATTTGCTAGAACACATCGACTAGTTTTTATGTGGGAGTGTTTTAGCAAGCTACACCTGAAGGTGTATTTAACTACTCTTTAGTTATAACTTGCTAAAATACACATTCTAAAAAATAAGTGGGTGTATCATAGCAAATGCCTATAGAAGTTGCTGACATACACCAACTTATTTTTTTAAAAGGTGTGTTTTAACAACATTCACATTAAGGTGTATTTAACAACTTTTTAGTTATATCTTTGCTAAAACACACCTTAATAAAAACTAGTGAATGTATCCTAGCAAACAATATATATATATATATATATATATATATATATATATATATATATATATATATATATATATATATATATATATATAATATATATATATATATATATATATATATATAAGATAAATATTATTCGGTTTGTTGGTGATTCAAAATACAAAATCCGATCCATTGAAAAAAAATATAAATCTAATGTTTAGTTGGAGAATTTGAAATTTTTTGCTCTAATTAATATTCATCGTGTATGCCTTTGATATTGGTGTTCAGTTTTCACTTCACCTTTTGGATATATGCATGACTAATGTTGTATATCTATGAAATGTGGGAAGAAGAAAGAGAAGAGAAACAATACATACCCATACATATACGTATCCTTCTCAATCTTTTTCTTACACCATCGACAAGCATGTAAGAATCCCTTTGGCAATGCTGATGATGTCCTTTTGGTCGGAGCATCTAAGGCTGGTAAACCCAATGAGAATAACCGTTGACCTAGTGGAGCCTTACCAAAATTTGAGGTTGGTTTCTCAATGATTCTTTGATCATTAGTATTCACATGAGCAACATTTTCATCTGAAGATAGATCATCTAGGCAAATGGTTGATTGTGACTTATAAAATCGACGACGTTTTGGACCAGTCTCCATTAGAATTGAGAGTTGAAGGTAGATCTTGAGGAGTCCTCAATGAAGGAGGATTAGGTGTTTGTGATGATAAATCTATGTGTTTTCAGCATGGTATTTATAAACTCAATTGATTTCGTTTCTTTTAAGATTTTCAACAAATATTATCATTAATGCCAGTTTGACCTACGTGGTGCACATGATACTTAATATGGTAAAACTTTAAAAATTTAATTTTTATTTCAATATTTGTATGCATTTAGTGTTTTTCTAAGTAAAATTAAATATTCTTATATTTAATCACATTAAATAAATTATTAAACCTAAAATTTTGAAATTAAATTCTATTAAAATGCACAAGTCAAATAAAAAGAATATTCATTGAGTTAAAATAATTTTGAAATAAAAGTATTAATTATGGTATTCTCATTTCATATTTTTTTGAATAAGCCAAAATAGCTTATCAAAATCTGCATTGGAGAGAATCGAAGACCTTGAGAGAAGCAGACTTTAAGGTCTTAAGAACGCCACGAGGCCAACCCAAGTGGACTTCTCCTATCAATTATGTGAGTGAGTGAAAATAGAAAGACCAAAATTATAATTAAGATTAAAATCAAATACATTGAAATAGAATAATCTACAATTTATCTCAGTTAATTTATTTTTTAAAATAATATTAAATTATTTCTACATAAAGAAGTACATTTTTTTAGAGGGCATAATACATGTATATTTACTTTTTTGCTTGATTATTATTTTAATTAAAAAAATATAATAATTAACTTCCTTTTAATCTTTCAAAAAAAATCTTCCTTATAAAAATTATAATTAATTTAATTTCTTAAATATCTGTGTATTAAATTTTAAAAGAATTATAAGCTTGTGCATGAACCAAATTAAAAAAAATATAAATATAATAATATTATCCCATCTCTTTTTTGTCACCCCGTCTAATTTTGAGGAAAATATTGATAATATTATTTTCTTTAACGAGTAAATATTAAATTTTAAAAGAAAGTTTGTGCATGAACCAAATTAAAAAAAAAAAAGAGTATATAATAATATTATATACTCTTTCGTGGATATGAGAGGCGAACTTTGTCGAAAATAATCTTTAAGATCAAATACTTGGCAAATCTTTCGTGGATAGTTTGATATGATTATATGTATATTCACCCGTCTTAATTGATTGTGATATTGTCGGTGAATGCATATATGTTAAGTGATGGTGATTTTGTTGGTGATTGCATATATGCTCAATGATTGATGATTATGTTTATTGATTGTGTGGACGTAAATACTTGATAATGCAATTGTTTTTGAGGTGATCAATATAATTGGAGGTTATCCTTTATATTGTTGTTGAATATTATGAGATGATTTTGCATTGTCGAGTCTTTACTTGTATTTATACTAACCCCAGAATTTTAGTCACCTCATATTTTTAGGCTTATATACAATACTATGAAATAAATACAATACCACTCCAATTTTGAGTGGTATTTTAGTCACCTCATATTGCATTGCAAATTTCTTGTAATAAAGTAAGTATTAAACAATACTTAATTAAGATACATTGCACGAAGTTATTTTGTTAGTATAAAGTTATCACACAATTTTCTAACTGATATATGCATGGGTAAGCAAAAATGAAAGAAATTCTTAAGTTTTTTTACTCTATGATACTTTTTGTTTCCCTATTTATTTATTGTTGTAATCAATGTTTGTGGTAAGTTTACTTTCATGTTTTTATTGTTTTGATTTATCATTTTTTTTAAGGAATGTTTTGATTTACCATATTTAAGTAATATTTCTGTATTCTTATTTCTTATTGCAGGAAAGTGTATATCTCACATGCATTGTATATATCTTTCCTGTGGTTTTCCTCAATTAACATATTGCCTTCAAAATGAATGTTACTGCCTTAACATGTAAGTTAAAAAATAGTTTCTATTATGTCTAAGCCTTTTGATTTTTTTTGCTCATAATGTTGCTACTTGTATGATTATTCTCACCTTAATTCCCATTTATATCTACGGCTTTTTAACTTCTTTGAAAACCGTTGATGTCTGTTAAATACTCCATCCATCCTAAATTGTATGTTATTTTAAAAAAAATATTTATCCTAAAGTATACGTCGCTTTACAATACTATGAAATATTAATGATATTTTTTCTATTATATCCTTCACTATTTATTACTCTTTTTTTTTCAATTCCATCATTTATCTTTCCCATATTATTTATTAAGGACAATTTTGTAAAACAACTCATAATATCTCTTTCCCACACAATATTAAATACATTTCTTAATATGTGTGAAATGTCCAAAACGTCATACAATTTGGGACGGAGGGAGTATATTACTACCTTTGTCCCTATATATAAGACCCTTTTGCTAAAATTACGGGAATTAAGAAAGTGAATATTTATATTAAAATTGTTTGTAATCACTGTTGTTTTTACAATTTTATCCTTAAGAGAGAAAGTTAGTTCATATTTTCCATATGTTATTTATTGCTGATTGAAGAAAAAGATGTATAACAAATAGGGACGTGCATGTAAAGAAATAATTAATGTACTTGGAAATAACAAAAGGGTCTTATAAAAAGAGACAAAAAAAATCTCAAAATTGTCCTATAATTAGGGAAAGATGTAGTATGACAATTCTTCTGCCTTCACCTTTATCTACTTATGCCTTGTTTTCTTACATGATGTAAGATGTATAACATCTTTGTTTTCTCTCTCTCTTTTTGTACGGATATTTGTATGCAGATGATATTCAACATGGTCATGGCAAGCAATAGATGGGTCTTCGCTTTTGAAAGAAGATGCCAAGCTTGTGCCAAGATTTACTTTTGAGTTTTCGTAGTATATATGATTTTGCTATATTCCGAACAACTTCATGTTGTTATTTGTTTTAATATTGAGTTTTCAAACTTTCGAGTTAGAGCATTAATGTTATTATTTGTATTTATGATAAATTGAAAAATATCATATAATATACATTAATCTCAAATAATCCCTTTGATTATGTCAAATCTCAAACATTGTCACCCTTTCGTTCGTTGTAACGCTGTTTTCGAGCTTCCTCGAGGAGAACAAATATTCAAAAATGCGTCGGAGATCATTGAGAAGTTTCTCGTATCTCAACAAGATCCTTCATGTAAGCGTAATGCTTTTTTTATGCTGTTTTCGTGTGCTCGGGATCATGTTGTCTGATGAGTCATTTATTGTTTACTTTTATATGCTTTTTAGTTTAGTTTTAATTAGATTTTATTTTATTTTATATTAGCATTATTTCCTTTTTAGGATAGTTTACTTTAAATTGCATTTTATTTTATTTCAGGAATGAATATTGGATGGATTGAGTGTTGGAGCAAAAGAAAGGGACTTGGAGCTGATTGGATGCAAAAATATGAAGATTGAGAGACAAAAATATGTCTCCCCAAAGTCAGAAGCTTGGCACGGCCCGTGCTAACATTGGCACGGCCGTGCCACCCTCCAGAGTACCTTTTGCTGCTTTTGCTTAGATTTTAAGCTACTCTATTTTTAGCCCAAATGTAATTGCTTAGATTTTAAGTCAAATGTATGCTATAAATAGAGTAGTCATCCATCACAAATATTCATCTTTACTTGGAATACAATAAGTGACAATTGCTTTTCTAATTAAAGTTCTTTTCTTTTCCTTTATTTTCTTGTCATTTACTTTTATGCTTTCTCTCTTCTCGCCCATGTCTACGATGAACATGAGTGAGTAGACTTCTCCTTGTCTTGGGATTGTTGGATAAGTCTAAATGACATAATCTTAATCAAGCCAAGCTATAAGCCTTAATCTTATGTAACCCTAATTTCTTATCTAAATTCACCGCTTAAACATGGATCAACCATTATCAAACTGTGGAAACGAAAGTGGAGGGTTTGATAATTGTTTATCCATTATTCCAAATATCAATTCATAAAACGAAAGTGGAGCTTTGATATTCGAACAAGTGAATTTAGACAAGGATTGCAAAGTCAGCGAAATAGGCTTTGCAATCTTTGAGACGTATAGTTTCGATCTTCAAGGGAACTAATAACAATCAAGTCAGCGAAATAGGCTTAGTTGTTAGAGGAACCAAAATCTAATAGTAATCAAGTCAGCGAAATAGGCTTGGTTGCTAGAGGAACATAAGAGAAACTGTCTTGAGAAACTAGGTCTAACATAACATTATAAGCTTATAGTTTTGGTTTGAGAAGGACTTGTTATTTAGATGAAACCAACGATCCCAAGGCTCCTTTTATATTATTAATTTTCAATCGCTTGAAAACTTCCAACTTACAATTCTTTTCTCTTCTAATCATTTCCAAAGGTTAATTGAATTGAATTACTCCCTGTCGGAACGATACTCTTTTAATACTACTTCGGTAAGACCGTGCACTTGCGGTTTTATCTCATCATTGTCCAATATCTTCCTTTCTCGTGGTATCAAATATTTTAAACGAGTTGGTTGGAGAAGGATTTGATAAGTATTTGTTTTATGGTGAGTACGGGTTGTGTGGAGTCGGAGTAAAAGAGTTTCGGGAGTGTTTGGGATAGATAGGTTGATTGGGTTCTTTACGGTTAGGTGGAAAGAGTGGCGGCCATCACCTGTGAAGGTGGAGTTGAATAAGAATAGGTTTGCAGAAGAAGAAAAGTATTTTTTCAAGGAAGAAGATAAGAAGAAGAAATTAAACAGTTAAGTGAGATGTCACCGTTGATCGAGCCAAAATTTGCTTCTTGCAAAGGGGGACAACGTTAGAGGACAAATTATTTTTTTCAATCGAATGTCAAAGTCGCAATTTTCGCAAAGTTAGGAGGCCAAGATAGTTGTCTAGATCAACGTTCAAGTGAAATGAATATTGTTCATAACATTCAAATCTAGAAGGCCAATATCATTCACTAACCAATCAAATGATCAAAGGTCAATCATAAGCTTAAATGATCAACAACTCATCCACTATCCAATCATTGGATCAAAGGTCAATGTCATCTACTTCTAGTCAACAGTAAAATCATCTTTCAAGTAAACTTACAAGAATCAATCATCCATTCAAATCCACTACTTTTTTTTTTTTTTAAGATATATAAATCCACTACTTCTATCTAGTTCTCAAACGTCAATATCTCAAATTTCCAAGTCTTTAACAAAGGAGTTGAAAGTATTTTGATAAAGAGTGGGACAGAACGATTTGAAGCAGTGACATAATATAAATATGCAACCTTTATACCAACAAAAAAATATATAATTTCATGCTATAACCACCGCAATACCTATCACAATAATAGTGGCCGGAACCTCAGCCACAATATATAACCATGTTATCGTGGAGAAGTCAATACTATCGATTTGATTAGATTTCTACGATGAACCCCTAACCTAACCTAATTATTCACATAAGAATATACGTAAAATGTTAAACTTGTATGACGTTGATGAATTAACTTTTTATTATTACCAATCTATAAGATTAAGCTAAATCAGCCACAGGGCAACTCTCCTTTGGCAAGTTATTGGCACTGAGCCCTTTTTACTTGCCAGGAGAGAGGTGCCCTATTGTTGATTTGCTTATTCATGGACTTTTCAACCTGAATTGTGCCATTGGTTTGTGAAACTTTTTATAGCAAACAAGATGGAATAAGCCAATGAAACATTAGCATATACTTTAGGGTTATGCCATGGATATTCAAAAACAGTTGTTTTATTCCTAATAGCCAATGGTCACAACTCAGTAAACTTTTTTGGTCAATCCTCCCAATTCTTGCACTTTAAAGAAGTGGAAAACAGAAGCTGTGAATAAAATCAGAGTCTTTTTTTTTTTTTTTTTTTTTTATCATATCTAAAGTGAGAATCTATATTGCTTTGAAAGAATGACTTCATTATTATTATATATTATATTGATAATTGTCATACCTCAAATTTGGACCATTTGAAATCTTTTTTGTCCGCATTTTTTTTAATAGTTCAGATTCTCTTTTATTCGTTTTTTACCTTTTAAAACTCGTGTTTTTCGTCATTAATCATTTTTAAAAAAAAAACTTTCATCTTGCATTTAAGTCCTCGCTCGCATTTTCTACAACATTTAAAATCACTCCATTTACATTTTTATAAACGCATTTTATAATCCTTTTAGTCACAACAGGCAAGTCATTTTAAAATGGCTAATTGCATGTTAAAAGGCGTATTTTATTAATCATTTCAACCGAAATTTCGGCAGGGAGGATACTTTGAAGTACCTCATGTCAGATTTCGAAGGGACTTTTTATTTTTTTTTTTTTTTTTTAAGTTAGTTTGTTTATTATTATTTTATTTTTTTTTATTTTTTTTAGAAAAAAAACACAAAGAAGTGAAAGTCACGTGAGTGACTTCCTTCCTTTTCTTTTCTTTTCTTTTTATTTTTATTTTTATTTATTTATTTTATGCATTTTGTTTTTATTTTATTTATTTATTTGTTAAAATCTTTTTCTCCAAGTCTCAGCTGCAGGGGCATTTTGGTCATTGATTTGTACCAGAGCCAACCCTAGTTTGTCCCTATAAATACACTGTCAATCATTGGGAAATGGGCCAGAAGTCACTGTTCACGTCAGAAAAATCAGCAGCAATTCACAAACACTCATTTTCTACTTTTCCAACCCTTTTTCAGATCAAACACTAAAAATTACAAAGAAATAACATGAACATATGAAGAACATTCATAGATTCATCAAAATCCAGCAGCACAAAACTTAAACAACAACCTCAAACCATTCATACAACCACAAATCATCATCATCCCAAACAAGCCAAAACCGAACTGGACCGAACCAGAACGGAAAGAAACCGAACCGGACCGAACCGTAGCAAAAGAAGGGGAAGAGAACCGGACCGGAAAAGCTAGGAAAGGAGGCGAACCGGAAACGCAAACGGAACCGCACCGGAAAAAGAGGTAAAATTTTCATATCTTCATTTGTAGATCTAGGATTTTTGGTGCATGTTTTCGAAATTTTGAGTTTAGATTCGAGTGGAGGAAGGGAAGAGGAGTATTTTGATGTAAAAAAAATTCGAAAAAAAGCAAAAAAAACTCCGGCGCGGCGGCGCTCCGGCCGACCACCGCGCCGGAGCAGCTCCGGCCGCCCCTCCCCACCTTCTTCTCCGGCGAGATTCCTAGAGAGAAGTGGGAGCTTCTCTCTCTAGGTTTTTAGAAAGAGGTTTTTTGTGAATTGTGTTATGTTTTTTTTGTTAGAACTCTTTTATAATGTTCTCTTTTTTGTTGGATCTTGTGCACATGCGCATACTGCAATTCAGTGCTCCATCGCGTTACAGCCCTTGGATCTGGATCATTCCTTGATCTGAGGGCTCCTGTGTATCTTGATTTTGGATCAGGTGTGTGTTTTTTCTGCGTGAGTGTGGTGTGGTTTCTGTTTGGACCGTCAGATCGTTGATCTGACGGTCACTGTGTTTTCAGTATAATCCTTTTGTTTCCATGTTGTTTTTGTGACCCTTGGATCGTTGGATCCAATGGCTGTGATGAATCCAGTGAATGAATCTGGACTATTGATTTAATCCAATGGTCCAGAATTAATCCTGCTGAGCCAATGTTTTATTATTTTTTATTTTTAATTATCTTTATCTTTTAAATACTGTTTTTACACTTTTTGACATTTTTGTGTTTAGAAAAATTTCCAAAAAATATTTTTTCTCACTATTTTAATTTTCTCTAATTTTAAAAATCCTTTCTATTTGTTTTCTTGTGTTTTTTTGTTTATCTCTTATATGATGACCTTAATTTTTATTTGTCTTAATTCTTGCTTATTATTTCTTATGTCTCATTCATCATAATATTTCTTGTGATTACTAACTATTTAATTTTTGTCTTGAATCATAGCATGCACATTTAATTTTCTCATTATTTTATTTTGTCATTGACTTAGTATGTATGAATAGGGAATTGATGTAATTTTATTTCTTGCATTTTATTTTGGCATAAAGGCCTTAGGGTTGTATTTAGGAATTGATGTAATAATGTAGGTAACACAAGCACCGACACATGCACCGACACTACCACATTTTATTTACTGCTTTCCGTTAGTTTTTACGACGTTACGTTAGTTTTCACCGTTAGTTTAAAAAAATCATTTTCTCAAAAAGTCAAATATGCAAAACTTCAAAAATCATTTTCTTAATAACATTTTTCCTTTATTTTTCTTAATCAAACTCTCAATCAATTTTAATTCAACTTCAATCATTTTCAAAATTTAAAATCAATTAACCTCACTCATTTCTTTTATCTCATGCCTTGAGGCCTCTTTCTCTTCTTAAAACCCATTTCGAAAAATCTTAAAATCAACCTAACCCACTAAAGAAATTTTTTGAGTGGAACTACGTCGGTTTTGATCCCTTTCCCAAAAAGGGTACGTAGGCAGAGGACTTGTCCTTCCAAATCAAATAAAAATAACCAAAAACATACTTCTTCTCCCTCCATTCTTTCACTTAGACATTAGGCAATAATTTTTTCAAATAAACAAGTAGTTTAGCACAAAATAATCTAGGTAAGAGGTTCCTATGGAATACCATAGACGCTTAGGATGCTAGCACCTTCCCTTCGCGTAACCAACCCCCGAATCCAAAGTCTCGAAAGGGTTTTTACTCATTTTTTCCCTTCCCACGAATAAAAATTGAGAGTTCAAAGATTGATGATTCAAATCAATTAATGGTTTGATATCCGAAAATCGCGAGCACAGAAATGGCGACTTCACTGGGGACATTAGATCCTACGCGGGTTAAACCCACCTTACTTTCTTTATTTTGTGCTTTATTACTTGTTTATACTTTGTAAATATTTGCTTACATGTTTACCTTATTACGTGAGGGGTGAGAAAATAAGTTCTACACCCGAGCTTGAGGGAAATATAAGATAGGAGTGGTAGACTCATAGTGGCATACCGAGAATATACTCGTGTCTTGTCACACGTGAGATAACCACACTTAGCAAAGGAGATTGAAGTAATAGATGTCGGCGTGTGTTTTCACGTTTAGACTTTATTACTTTTAATCTTCCAATGAAGCTAAGAACTTTTAGTAACCCTTAACCCATCTTGGCCTTTTAGGACGTAGTGCGGTGGCTAACCGGGTGTTTTCTCGGAATTAGTCGACACGCGATACTACACTCAAATGAGACTTTCCTACGGACGTTGTCGGACCGGGTGTTTTCTCGGTATCCGATAATATTCGGAAGTGGTCAATGACTTTGAGAACCTCGGTAGAACCCTTGTTACAAGTGCAATTTAAACCATAGTCCTTACCAAATGGCGTTGTTACCCTTGACTCCAACATTGTGGAACTTACCCTCACCATGTATTCTATGTATTTGAGCATTATCATACATACATGCATTCATTCATAAACATTTTTTTTCATCCATTGAAATATTGAAGGACTTATATAGGTTTTTTTATAAACATCAGAGGTTATGGAGGTTGTTGGAAGGAGGACCCACGGGTATAAATTCAAGGCACCGGATACAGAAAGTTTAGAGGGTTTGAGGGGTTTGACGAAGATGTTGAAAAATCCGGGTCATTTTCAGGAGCGGTATGGTAATTTACTCGACATTCTCAAGACAAAAGTGGATGTAATGCTTCTCAATACTTTGGTCCAGTTCTATGATCCGATTTACCATGGCTTCACATTCCCAGACTTTCAGCTCTTCCCAACTCTAGAGGAGTATTCCCATTGGGTTGGTTTACCGGTGCTCGATGAAGTACCCTTTCATGCCTTTGGGCCCATTCCTAAAATCCCTACCATCGCAAAAGCCCTTCACCTTGAAGTAGCCGACATAAAAGACAAGTTCACAACCAAAGACGGTCTCCCATGTTTACCTTACAACTTCCTTCACCAAAAGGCCACCACTTGTTTCGAGAAATCCAAAACCGATGATTTTGAGTCTATCCTTGCCCTGCTTATCTATGGCATAGTCCTCTTCCCGAAAGTTGATAAGTTTGTTGACATGAATGCCATACGGATCTTCTTAACCCAAAACCCGGTTCCTGTTTTACTCGCTGACACGTATGTTGCTATTCATGATCGCACTAGTCATGGAAAAGGGACCATCGTCTGTTGTACACCTTTACTCCACCGCTGGATTACTTCACACTTACCCCGTCCCAGTATTAGACCAGAACCTATCCCTTGGTCCCAAAAGCTCATGACTTGGACCCCAAAGGACATAATCTGGTTTAACCCATCTTGTGACCCAGAGTTCATTATTGACAGTTGTGGTGACTTCAACAATGTACCTCTTCTTGGTACGCAGGGAGGAATTAGCTACAGCCCAATTCTTGCGAGACGACAGTTTGAGTATTATACGGAGATGAAGCCTGTGTACCTCATCCTAGATAGGGATTTCTTCCTCTACAAAAAAGATGATGCAAATCAAAGAGTGCAGTTCGAGAAAGCTTGGTATTCCATTGTCAAGAAAGATAAGAATCAGTTAGGAAAGAGATCGGTTATCGCCCATGAAGTTTATGTCCAATGGGTTATTGATCGAGCCAATAAATTGAAGATGCCATACCCACGACAAAGGATTGCAACATCAACTGTCCCAGCTATACCTTTACCTTTACCTCCCGAGTCCTTAGAAGGGTATCAAAAGCAGTTGGATATCGAAAGGCGTGAGAAGTCCATGTGGGAAATGAAGTACCGCAAGAAGGATCAGGAGTGCGAGGCTGTGATGGCCCTACTAGAGCAAGAAGCCTATGATAGCCACAAGAAAGATGTGATAATCGCCCAGCTGAAAAAGAGTATCAAGGAGAAAGATGCCGCGCTTGATCAAATTCCCGGGCGGAAGAAGAAACGTATGGATCTCTTTGATGGGCCGCATTCTGATTTTGAGGAGTAGCTCGGTTCAGAGGCTTGAGAGTCTTTCAGTTTGTTTTTGATGTTTTTGTGTAGTTACGGAGTCTATCCCTTGGTTCACTTTGTTGAAAGGGAATTATCTTGTTTTATTTTGAAAGTTTACCCCTTGGCTTTGTTGTTAGAAAGGGAATTATCTTGTTTTATTTTGAAAGTTTATCTCTTGGCTTTGTTGTTAGAAAGGGAATTATCTTGTAATCAACTTTGTTTTTTTTATGATTTGTTTAGGTTGGTATGTTTACAAAACTGCTTCTATAGGTCCTTAAAAAAAAAAAAATATATATATATATAAAAATTGCATATTTTTGGCATATAGCATATCATGCATCATATTGCATTCATAAAAAGTATCAAAATCCAAGTCTCATACTCTCCTCATTTCTGCCTCAGAAAAGCAAAGTGGCCCGGCGTATCCAGTACAAACCCACTCGCATTCACAACACTCGAGCTCATATCAAGAAAAGGATGTTAGCGGCAGAGCAGGAAAACGCTCAGCTCAGAGAGGAACTGGCTAACCTCAAGGGGGAGATGGAAAGAATGGCACTTATGATGGAAACTATGATGGCTGAGAGAGAGCAAGCAACAATCTCCAATTCAACTCCTGTTGTGGTCGTCACAGCTGCACCTGAGGGTCCCCCGCAACCATCTCCGACTACTACTACAGCTATCGACCTCACCCAGCCTCTGATGACTGATTTTTCTTCTGGTAATATGGCAACTATGGGCAACTCAGGCTTCCGTCCTCTTGGCCCCCAGGGTCCCTTTGCTACTCCTCAGTATTCCATGCCTTCAGGCTACCCTTGGGGCATGCCGATTGCAACTAACGGGGTTTTTGGTCCAGGCGCTACTGAAATGCCTTTCACACAGGGTCAACAGACTTCGGCACATTTCCAGATGAGTCAACCGATTCCTCAAGCTACCATGACTCAAGCAGGTCCTACTGTGCATGTTGGGCCACAACATGAAGAGCAGATTTATCACTCCGACAGTATAATGGGGGATGATAAAGCAATCGATTGGGAAGAAAGGTTCGGTGCTCTAGAGAAGAAGATGAGTAATATGCGGGGAAAGGAAACAGTCGTCCAAAGCATATATGACCTTTGCTTGGTACCAGATGTAAACATACCTCCAAAGTTCAAGATGCCTGTATTTGAGAAGTATCAAGGGGACACATGTCCACAAAATCATCTAACTATGTATATTAGGAGGATGATAGCTTACAAGAATAATGTTCCCTTACTCATTCACTGCTTCCAGGATAGTTTGACTGGTCCGGCACATACCTGGTTCATGGGGTTGAAAGGAGTCACTACTTTTGAACAGTTGGCTGAGGCCTTCATGCAACAGTACAAATATAATACCTATCTGGCGCCAAGTCGCAAAGAGTTGCAGTCCTTAACCCAGAAAGAGAAAGAATCGTTCAAAGAATACGCACAACGCTTCATTCAAAAAGCTGCTCAGATTCGTCCTCCCTTGGATGAGAGGGAACTTTCAGAATTGTTCTATGAAACCCTGAGCCCTTGTTATTCAGAAAAGATGATTGTCTGTGCATCACAGAAGTTCACTGATTTGGTGGAAACAGGAATGCGTATCGAGGAGTGGGCTCGTAAGGGAGCAGCTGTTTCGGGAGGTTCTTCAGGTGGTTCTTCAGGGATTTCGTCCAATGGTAATAAGAAATTTGGGAATGGTTACCCAAAGAGGAATGCTCAAGAGGTTGGCATGGTGGCTCATGGAGAACCTCAGCCCGTGTACCCTAATCACCCCTTTGTTGCCAACATCACCCCACAAATGACCGCGCCCCAGAACCCAAACTATCAATCACCCAGACCTCAAGGACCTGCACCATACTACCCCCCATTATACCAACCACTATACAACCTACAACAATTCCCTCAACAACCATATTACCCCCAACAACCATACCAACAGAGACCACAGCAACAACCCCGTCCTCAGGTTCCCCACAATCAGCAGTATCAAAGGCAACAATTTGACCCCTTGCCAATGACCTATGGAGCATTGCTCCCTTCTTTACTTGCATAGAATCTGGTCCAAACAATACCACCTCCTCGCATTCCGGACCCTCTCCCACGCTGGTATCGTCCGGACCTTCATTGTATTTACCATCAAGGGGCACCAGGCCACGATGTGGAGCGTTGTTTTGCTCTTAAGAAAGAGGTTCAGAAACTGATAAATAGTAAAGAGTTAACCTTCACCGATCCTGATGCTGTAGCTCAGAACAATCCTCTGCCTACCCATGGGCCTGCTGTTAATATGATTCAAGACGATCAGGAAGAGGCTCGCATTCTCTCTGTAGGTGATATCAAGACTCCTCTGGTACCGATACATGTGAAAATGTGTAAAGCAACTCTCTTCAACCACAATCATGAAGCTTGTGACATATGTTTGATGGATCCTCGTGGATGTATACAAGTCCAGAATGATATGCAGGGTCTCCTAAATAGAAGGGAACTTGTGGTTACCAGGGAACCCGAGAGCAAGGACGTCTGCGTTGTCACTCCGGTATTCAGAGCCAGGAGGCCGCTGGTGATAAACCCTAACAGTACAAAGCCCGTTGGTACTCCCTTGGTAATCTGTGTGCCTAGGCCCACGCCTACTACTGCTCAGAAAGCTGTACCCTATAAGTATGAAGGCACGATTCTAGAGCCCGGAAGTGAGACAACTTCACCTGTTGCTGTGGATAATATCGCAGAGAATAGCCGGATTTTGAGGAGTGGCCGCATCTTTCCTACGGTGGGTCCGAAGAGTGTTAGTGTTCCAGTCGATGAGCCAGTAAAAGAGCGAAGCGCCGGTAAAGGTAAAGCTGGGGAGCAGGCCAAAGAGTTTGACTTTGAGGATGCCGATGAAGTCTTGAAGCTGATCAAGAAGAGTGAATACAGGGTGGTGGACCAGCTGTTACAAACTCCTGCGAAGATTTCCATCATGGCCCTGTTATCAAGTTCTGGTGCTCATCGGGATGCCCTGAGGAAAGTACTAGACCAGGCATTTGTGGATTATGATGTAACTCTGGGTCAATTCGAAAGCATTGTGGGGAATGTGACCGCGTGTAACAGTCTGACTTTCAGTGATGAAGATCTCCCGGCGGAGGGGAATAAGCATAATCGAGCATTACTCATCTCTGTACTTTGCAGAACGGACTCGTTATCCAACGTCTTGATAGATACCGGCTCTGCACTTAATGTGATGCCCAAGTCAACTCTCGACCAATTGGCGTACTCCGAGGCTCCTTTGAGACTTAGCAAGGTGACGGTGAGGGCCTTCGATGGAACTAGGAGATCGGTGTATGGTGAGGTAGATTTGCCAATTTCGGTCGGCCCACATGAATTTCAGGTTACTTTCCAAGTCATGGAAATCCAGGCTTCTTTCAGCTGTTTGCTCGGCAGACCTTGGATTCATGACGCTGGGGCTGTGACATCTACTCTCCATCAGAAATTGAAGTTTGTAAGTCGTGGAAAGTTGATCACTGTGAGTGGCGAATCGGCCTTTTTAATCAGCAATTTGTCTGCTTTCTCTGTTATCGGTGGTAGTGGTTCAGACGGGCCATCATTCCAAGGATTCTCTGCCGAAGAAAGTGTCGGTAAGATTGAGACTTGTATGGCTTCGTTGAAGGATGCCCGGAGAGTAATTCAGGAAGGCAAAACCGAAGGCTGGGGTCAGCTAGTGGAGTTGCCAGAAAACAAGCGTAAGGAGGGAATTGGTTTCCTTAACAGTAAGCCTGGGATGTTCGACCCTACCAGAGGTTCTTTCCACAGTGCTGGTTTCATTCATGATTCACCAGAGACCAATGCAATTTTAGATGATGCACCTGGAGGAGTGACACCGGTCTTTGTGACGCCTGGAGGAGCTTGCTGCAACTGGATTGCTGTTGACATTCCTTCTGTGACACCCTGCTCTAAGTAATGTGTTTGTCTTGTCTTTTGTTGTTTTTTGTTTTTAAGAAAACTCCTTTCGTTCTGCCCAAGGCGAAAGTGAAATCATGTAGGGATTTGTTTTGCTTCTAGTACTTTTATTACAAATAAAAATCGTCGTTTCTATCACGGCTTTTATTACTTTTTATTTTTTTTTGTTGCTTTTTCTGGAAAAAATGGTAATACAAAAAAAAAAATCATTCACTTTTTCTTTTAAATTTCAAAACCAAAGGTCTGCATTTACTCATTAAAATCAATCATGAATCATGTGCAGACTGAACATAAGTGAATCCGTTGAACACAGTGACCCCATGCTTTCTCCCAACTTTGAGGTCCCGGTTTACGAGGCTGTGGCAGAGGAGGATGAGGAGATCCCGAATGAGATCAAATGGATGTTGGAACAAGAAAGGAAGACAATTCAACCTCATCAGGAGGAGATAGAAATCATCAATCTGGGTACTGAGGAAGACAAGAAAGAAATCAAGATTGGGGCATCGTTGGATGTATCTGTCAAGAAAAGAGTAATTGAGCTTATCAGAGAATATGTTGATATATTCGCATGGTCATACAAAGACATGCCGGGTCTAGACCCTGATGTCGTTGAACACAGACTACCTTTGAAGCCTGAGTGTCCTCCGGTAAAGCAGAAATTGAGAAGATCTCATCCTGATATGGCCCTCAAGATCAAAGAGGAAGTGCGAAAGCAAATTGATGCAGGTTTCCTAGTCACATCAGAGTATCCTCAATGGTTGGCCAACATAGTGCCTGTTCCAAAGAAAGATGGTAAAGTCAGAATGTGTGTTGATTATCGGGACTTGAACAAGGCTAGTCCGAAGGATAATTTTCCTTTGCCTCACATTGATGTATTGGTTGATAACACTGCTAAGTGCAAGGTTTTCTCCTTCATGGACGGTTTCTCCGGCTACAATCAGATCAGGATGGCTCCTGAGGATAGAGAAAAGACGTCTTTCATCACGCCCTGGGGTGCTTTCTGCTATGTGGTGATGCCATTTGGTTTGATAAATGCTGGTGCCACTTACCAAAGGGGTATGACCAAAATCTTTCATGATATGATTCACAAAGAAATTGAGGTCTACGTAGATGATATGATTGTTAAGTCTGGCACAGAAGAAGAACATGTTGAGTATTTGTTGAAGATGTTTCAGCGGTTGAGAAAGTACAAGCTCCGGTTGAATCCTAACAAATGTACTTTCGGTGTTAGATCTGGTAAACTCCTAGGCTTTATCGTCAGTCAAAAGGGTATTGAAGTTGATCCCGACAAGGTCAGAGCCATCAGAGAAATGCCTGTTCCAAAGACAGAGAAGCAAGTCAGAGGTTTTCTTGGTAGACTCAATTATATCTCCAGATTTATCTCTCACATGACCGCCACATGTGGACCAATTTTCAAGTTACTCCGCAAGGATCAAGGGGTGAAGTGGAATGATGATTGTCAGAAGGCTTTTGATCAAATCAAAGAATATCTGTTAGAACCTCCAATTCTTGTTCCTCCAGTTGACGGAAGACCTTTGATCATGTATTTAACAGTACTAGAAGATTCCATGGGCTGTGTTTTGGGTCAACAAGACGAAACCGGAAAGAAAGAGCACGCTATCTACTATTTGAGTAAGAAGTTCACTGATTGTGAGTCCCGATATTCTGTACTTGAGAAAACTTGTTGTGCTTTAACTTGGGCTGCCAAGCGTCTCCGTCATTATATGATTAATCATACAACTTGGTTGATATCCAAGATGGATCCTATCAAGTACATATTTGAGAAGCCAGCTTTAACTGGAAGGATTGCTCGCTGGCAGATGTTATTGTCCGAGTATGATATCGAGTATCGCACTCAGAAAGCAGTCAAAGGTAGCATCTTGGCAGAACATTTGGCTCATCAACCAATCGAAGACTATCAACCAATCAAATTCGACTTCCCAGATGAAGAGGTTATGTATCTAAAAGCAAAAGATTGTGACGAACCAGTGTTCGGTGAAGGTCCTGATCCTGAATCCGAATGGGGTTTGATATTTGATGGAGCTGTTAATGTCTATGGAAGTGGAATTGGTGCGGTGCTCATTACCCCTAAGGGTACTCACATCCCTTTTACTGCGAGGTTACGTTTTGATTGCACAAACAACATCGCAGAGTACGAAGCTTGCATCATGGGTATCGAGGAAGCCATCGATTTGAGGATCAAGAAAATTGTCATTTATGGAGATTCCGCTCTTGTGATTAACCAGATCAAAGGAGAATGGGAAACTCGTCATCCTGGATTGATTCCCTACAGAGATTATGCAAGGCGTTTGCTGACTTTCTTCAACAAAGTAGAGTTACATCATGTGCCCCGCGATGAGAATCAAATGGCAGATGCTTTAGCTACTCTATCCTCAATGATCAATGTGAATGGTCACAATACTGTGCCAGTAATCAATGTCCAATTTCTCGACCGACCTGCTTATGTGTTTGTAGCTGAAGCAATTGATGATGACAAGCCATGGTATCATGATATCCAAGTTTTCCTTCAAACTCAAAAGTACCCACCTAGGGCATCCAACAAGGACAAGAAAACATTGAGAAAATTGTCAAGCCGTTTCTTCCTTAACGAAGACGTTTTGTATAAAAGGAACTTTGATGGGGTCCTACTTAGATGTGTGGATAAGCATGAAGCAGAAAAATTGATGTGCGAGATTCATGAAGGCTCTTTCGGAACTCACTCATGTGGGCACGCCATGGCGAAGAAGATATTGAGAGCTGGGTACTACTGGATAACAATGCACGCTGATTGCTACAATCATGCCAAGAGATGCCACAAATGTCAAATCTATGCTGACAAGATTCATATACCACCATCTATGCTCAATGTCATCTCTTCCCCGTGGCCCTTCTCTATGTGGGGCATTGACATGATTGGTCGGATCGAACCAAAGGCTTCCAATGGGCATCGCTTCATATTAGTGGCTATCGATTATTTCACCAAGTGGGTTGAAGCAGCATCTTACGCCAATGTGACCAAGCAGGTAGTGGTCAGATTTATCAAGAACAACCTCATCAGCCGCTACGGTGTTCCCAACAGAATCATCACAGACAATGGCACAAATCTGAATAACAACATGATGAAAGAGTTGTGCGATGACTTCAAGATTCAACATCACAATTCTTCTCCTTACAGACCACAGATGAATGGGGCAGTTGAAGCTGCAAACAAGAACATCAAGAAGATCATACAGAAGATGGTAGTTACTTATAAGGACTGGCATGAAATGTTACCCTACGCTTGGTATGGATACCGTACCTCAGTGCGAACCTCGACAGGGGCAACCCCTTTCTCTTTGGTATATGGTATGGAGGCTGTACTACCTGTAGAGGTTGAGATTCCTTCTTTAAGAGTCTTGATGGAAGCTGAATTGTCTGAAGCTGAATGGTGCCAGAGCAGGTACGACCAGTTGAATTTGATTGAGGAAAAACGTATGGCTGCTTTGTGTCATGGACAGTTATATCAGTCAAGGATGAAACAAGCATTCGATAAAGGAGTCCATCCCCGTGAATTCAAGGAAGGAGATCTTGTGCTCAAATGTATCAAATCCTTTCAACCAGATCCTAGGGGCAAATGGACGCCAAACTATGAAGGTCCCTATGTGGTGAAGAGAGCTTTCTCTGGTGGTGCTTTAATTCTTACAAATATGGATGGAGAGGAGTTACCTCGTCCTGTGAATTCTGATGCAGTCAAGAAATACTTTGTCTAAATATATAAAAGAACAGCTCGGTAGGTCGAAAACCTGAAAGGGCGGCTTAAACCAAAAATGAGCGTCTCGGTGGATCGAAAACCCGAAAGGGCGGTCCAGGCAAAAGTTAGAGACAAAAAAAAAAAAAAAAAAAAAAAGGGGAAATTATCCTGATAGATCGAAAACCCGCAAGGGCGATCTATGCAAAAATTAAGGATCGAGACAAGTAACTGCATCAGATGAAACATCACTCGCCCGAGACACCTTGACTGTCAGAAGTTCTCTAATGTTGAAGCATCCAAACTGTGGAATTCAAAGTGGTTAAGAAGTATAGCGGTTATTGTGTTCAATGTACCTATCCCATATAATTACCATATTCCAACTCTTTGTAATCTGTGGTGCCATGCCTTTAGCCGGTCACCATTTCTATTAAATCAATTTGAGCATGTGCCCCTTTGTTGGAATTCTTGTTTATTCTATGTGCAAAAAAAATCTTTCTTTCGTTTTTAGTATTAGTATTTGAAGCAAAAATTTTGAAAAAACTTTTCTAAAGATTTTTATGTTTTCTTTCTAAAAAAAAAAAAAAAAAAAAAAAACAAAAAAATGACAAACATATTATCTTTAAAAAACATGTATCACATAAGTATGTGTCAACAGTTGGTCCGAAACAAGCAGGTTCAACAAAGAAGAAATAGTCATTGCAAAAAAAAAAAAAAAAAAAAAAAAAAAAAAAAAGAGCGCCCTGGTGGATCGAAAACCCGAAAAGGCGATCCAGGTAAAAATTAGGGGCATACAAAAAGAGAAAAAGAAAAATGTCTCCCCGGTGGATTGAAAATCCGAAAGGACGATCCAGGCAAAAGTTAGGGATTTCAAAAAAAATATATACAAAAAGCAATGACTATTCAGACAAGACAGTACGGTGTTGCATTGATGAAATGGCGACTTCTACCACAGTTTGTGAAGACTTACCTCAGCAGTATGTTTAAGGGCTGTACCCTAACAATGGTTGATTCATCCCCGTGACTTTATCCCCAATGAAGGCTTTGAGTGTTCGTACAGTGATGCCGGGCCATTCTCCTCGTAGACCTGCCCAGTCCTGTCTCAACAATCTTACCATTACACCATCATATGAGTCTCATACATATTCATTCATTCATGCATACATAGCACGCATATAAACATCATCCATACATAGTTGCATTTTTACCCAATATTTTGCTTCATTATCCTCAAAAGGTGTCTAAACTCAGGTATGTTATAAAACCAATCATGTTTCAAAGTGGCAGGTCTCGCCAGTAACCAGTCTATACAGTTGCCCCATCGTCTTCAGACAATTTCATTGTTCCCCTCAAGTGTATCTTTGTCAAGTTAATCCCCACTCATATCAAGCTTTACAATGTCTTTAATTTCGCCACTCGTCGGCTAAATCATGTCTTTACTTTCGCCACTCGTCGGCTAATCATGTCTTTACTTTCGCCACTCGTCGGCTAATCATGTCTTTAATTTCGCCACTCGTCGGCTAAATCATGTCTTTACTTTCGCCACTCGTCGGCTAATCATGTCTTTAATTTCGCCACTCGTCGGCTAAATCATGTCTTTACTTTCGCCACTCGTCGGCTAATCATGTCTTTACTTTCGCCACTCGTCGGACAATCATGTCTTTACTTTAGCCACTCGTCGGCAAATCATGTCTTTACTTCCGCCACTCGTCGGCTAATCATGTCTTTACTGTTGCCACTCGTCGGCTAATCATATCCTTATCTTATCTTGAAGCAACGTTAATAAACATCATCGTTCATACTCTAGTTGTTTCAAGCTATCTCACGGCGACTTTAAGCATTATTTATCAGTTCTTTCCCCAGTGATACCTATCCAATTGAACCCCAGTCAGTCTTTATGCATTATCTTTACATTCATACTTGCATCATGTTCAGTCATATCATCACATTCATCAGCATCACATCCTTGGGATTTCAAACGGTCCAAAATTGGCGTTTTTTATATATTTAAGTCTCCTCGACCCTTTGGTTTAAAAGTTTCCCTTTTAAAACCTTCGTGACGAAGAAACTTAAATAGGGGCATCTGTCATACCCCAAATTTGGACCATTTGAAATCTTTTTTGTCCGCATTTTTTTTAATAGTTCAGATTCTCTTTTATTCGTTTTTTACCTTTTAAAACTCGTGTTTTTCGTCATTAATCATTTTAAAAAAAAAAACTTTCATCTTGCATTTAAGTCCTCGCTCGCATTTTCTACAACATTTAAAATCACTCCATTTACATTTTTATAAACGCATTTTATAATCCTTTTAGTCACAACAGGCAAGTCATTTTAAAATGGCTAATTGCATGTTAAAAGGCGTATTTTATTAATCATTTCAACCGAAATTTCGGCAGGGAGGATACTTTGAAGTACCTCATGTCAGATTTCGAAGGGACTTTTTATTATTATTTTTTTTTTTAAGTTAGTTTGTTTATTATTATATTTTATTTTATTTTTTTTTTAGAAAAAAAACACAAAGAAGTGAAAGTCACGTGAGTGACTTCCTTCCTTTTCTTTTCTTTTCTTTTTATTTTTATTTTTATTTTATGCATTTTGTTTTTATTTTATTTATTTATTTGTTAAAATCTTTTTCTCCAAGTCTCAGCTGCAGGGGCATTTTGGTCATTGATTTGTACCAGAGCCAACCCTAGTTTGTCCCTATAAATACACTGTCAATCATTGGGAAATGGGCCAGAAGTCACTGTTCACGTCAGAAAAATCAGCAGCAATTCACAAACACTCATTTTCTACTTTTCCAACCCTTTTTCAGATCAAACACTAAAAATTACAAAGAAATAACATGAACATATGAAGAACATTCATAGATTCATCAAAATCCAGCAGCACAAAACTTAAACAACAACCTCAAACCATTCATACAACCACAAATCATCATCATCCCAAACAAGCCAAAACCGAACTGGACCGAACCAGAACGGAAAGAAACCGAACCGGACCGAACCGTAGCAAAAGAAGGGGAAGAGAACCGGACCGGAAAAGCTAGGAAAGGAGGCGAACCGGAAACGCAAACGGAACCGCACCGGAAAAAGAGGTAAAATTTTCATATCTTCATTTGTAGATCTAGGATTTTTGGTGCATGTTTTCGAAATTTTGAGTTTAGATTCGAGTAGAGGAAGGGAAGAGGAGTATTTTGATGTAAAAAAAATTCGAAAAAAAGCAAAAAAAAACTCCGGCGCGGCGGCGCTCCGGCCGACCACCGCGCCGGAGCAGCTCCGGCCGCCCCTCCCCCACCTTCTTCTCCGGCGAGATTCCTAGAGAGAAGTGGGAGCTTCTCTCTCTAGGTTTTTAGAAAGAGGTTTTTTGTGAATTGTGTTATGTTTTTTTTGTTAGAACTCTTTTATAATGTTCTCTTTTTTGTTGGATCTTGTGCACATGCGCATACTGCAATTCAGTGCTCCATCGCGTTACAGCCCTTGGATCTGGATCATTCCTTGATCTGAGGGCTCCTGTGTATCTTGATTTTGGATCAGGTGTGTGTTTTTTCTGCGTGAGTGTGGTGTGGTTTCTGTTTGGACCGTCAGATCGTTGATCTGACGGTCACTGTGTTTTCAGTATAATCCTTTTGTTTCCATGTTGTTTTTGTGACCCTTGGATCGTTGGATCCAATGGCTGTGATGAATCCAGTGAATGAATCTGGACTATTGATTTAATCCAATGGTCCAGAATTAATCCTGCTGAGCCAATGTTTTATTATTTTTTATTTTTAATTATCTTTATCTTTTAAATACTGTTTTTACACTTTTTGACATTTTTGTGTTTAGAAAAATTTCCAAAAAATATTTTTTCTCACTATTTTAATTTTCTCTAATTTTAAAAATCCTTTCTATTTGTTTTCTTGTGTTTTTTTGTTTATCTCTTATATGATGACCTTAATTTTTATTTGTCTTAATTCTTGCTTATTATTTCTTATGTCTCATTCATCATAATATTTCTTGTGATTACTAACTATTTAATTTTTGTCTTGAATCATAGCATGCACATTTAATTTTCTCATTATTTTATTTTGTCATTGACTTAGTATGTATGAATAGGGAATTGATGTAATTTTATTTCTTGCATTTTATTTTGGCATAAAGGCCTTAGGGTTGTATTTAGGAATTGATGTAATAATGTAGGTAACACAAGCACCGACACATGCACCGACACTACCACATTTTATTTACCGCTTTCCGTTAGTTTTTACGACGTTACGTTAGTTTTCACCGTTAGTTTAAAAAAATCATTTTCTCAAAAAGTCAAATATGCAAAACTTCAAAAATCATTTTCTTAATAACATTTTTCCTTTATTTTTCTTAATCAAACTCTCAATCAATTTTAATTCAACTTCAATCATTTTCAAAATTTAAAATCAATTAACCTCACTCATTTCTTTTATCTCATGCCTTGAGGCCTCTTTCTCTTCTTAAAACCCATTTCGAAAAATCTTAAAATCAACCTAACCCACTAAAGAAATTTTTTGAGTGGAACTACGTCGGTTTTGATCCCTTTCCCAAAAAGGGTACGTAGGCAGAGGACTTGTCCTTCCAAATCAAATAAAAATAACCAAAAACATACTTCTTCTCCCTCCATTCTTTCACTTAGACATTAGGCAATAATTTTTTCAAATAAACAAGTAGTTTAGCACAAAATAATCTAGGTAAGAGGTTCCTATGGAATACCATAGACGCTTAGGATGCTAGCACCTTCCCTTCGCGTAACCAACCCCCGAATCCAAAGTCTCGAAAGGGTTTTTACTCATTTTTTCCCTTCCCACGAATAAAAATTGAGAGTTCAAAGATTGATGATTCAAATCAATTAATGGTTTGATATCCGAAAATCGCGAGCACAATAATAAAGTTCAAACATAGCACACTGAATGAGGCAAATAGTTAGGTGGAAATTTGATTCTTTCAATTTCAAACAAAGACACAAAAAGAAGAAAACTAGCTAATTAGTGTGCTTAAAGTATTAGAACTTTTTAAATCAGCAACAAATTTTTATTCCTTGTGTCTACTGTACTTTCTAAATCATGACAAGCATAACATTACTTATTATGTCCTATATCTTCCATATTATGAAGTGGTAATGACTTTTACCTTATGACATTGGTCATTGGATGTGGTCACTCAACAACTTCATGAAATGGAGCATATTGTGATTCTATTTCAAAAAGCTGAACTTGAAAAATAATAAAGAAAGAATCTTAATGGAAAATAAAAATTCAAGACCATATATGATATTTAGCTCTTTCAAGCATATGCCATCGTTCTAAAAAAAGGGGCAGTAGCATTCAAGAGAAGTATATCCAAAGCATTAAACCCTCGAGAATTAGCTTATATAACTTGTTGAGAGTGTTATTCAATACTTGGCAAACTAGACACATTAGAGAGAACAAGAGTGGGAGATGGATTGCTAAATTTTAGTAAGCAAATCAGTCATAGGGCATGTCTCTATTGGCAGGTGATATAGTGATATGGCTCCAGAAATTCACTTGCCAAAGGAGAGCTGCCCTATGAATGTTTAGCTTAGACATATGTCTTATTTTTCCTTGTCATATATTGACAAAGTTTAAAGAGGTAATTTACCCTTATGAGTGTTTATCTTACATATCATTTTTCTTATGTATATTTCCTTTTAATTTGTTGTAAGGAGATTCCTGTCTTCAAATGCATGCATGACTTAATTAAAGATGTTATTTTTTATATATTTAGACGAACGGACGGGTGGATGTGTATGTAAAGAAGGAGACGTTGGTGAACTACTTAATAGACCCACAAGAAGGAATATCGACACTTTGCCTAGCAAATGTTTCTGCTTACAATGATAGGAGGAAAACATGCATGTATGGACTTGAAGGACTTGAAGGAGGTCTCCTCACTTGTGGGATTGGGGATTGGGACTTTTGTGGTGGGATATGTGTAACACTCCTATTTCTATTAAAGCAATTAAACATGCAAATAATACATTTATTCAAGAAATAGAGGCTACACCATCATTCAAAAATTCAAAACCAAGATTCAAACACGCATGTATATATAATCTCAACAGTCGCAGCGGAATATAAACCAGAGTAATGCAAACATACATGTTAAGAATCAATAATTACATCAACATAGATGCATCTCAAAATCCCAACATACGGGTAAACTCCAAAAATAACAAAAGTCCAACAAAAGCTAATCTAGACCGACACCACGACACCTAGATCAGAGCCAATCTAACTCTAACACCGATATTGAAGAAAGCTCCCAATGTCCACCAAGCACAAAAGACTCACCAAGCAACTATCCCTGCACAACGTCTACCCATCCATACATACATGTAGGCGGTTAAAACCACTTTGGGTAAGTATTACATCATCATAATCCAAATAACAGTTAACATGAATATTTCATCTAAACATCATGCACTTGATCAATAATTACATTCCCATACATATACTTACATCAAACCCCAATATCTCACATCAATAATCTCCAATCATATGTGTCATGAACAAATATCAATTTACAGTTATTCATACACAATTACCAATCACATATATCATGAACAATCCCCAATCATATTCCATGAACAATCATCAATCACATTTCATGAACAATCACCAATCACATTTATCATGAACAATCATTAATCACATTTCATGAACAATCACCAATCTCATTTCATGAACAATCATTAATCACAATTCATGAACAATCACCAATCACATTTCATGAACAATCACCAATCATATTCCATGAACAATCATCAATCACATTTCATGAACAATCACCAATCACATTTCATATAAGACTCATGTCATGATATGCACTTATTGACATATAAATGCATGTGGTACCAAATCACCTCCAGTTCGTCACCTTCGATTCGATGCCACTTGAACATCGTATGTAAGATTTCACACCTGTCTTACATAATCTTCGAAGTAAAAGAGTTCAACCCTTTTACAACTACAATCTCAACACGACTATGATGCATGGACATGTAACAAGACTCGATAATGCGACAACAATCACAATTTTCACCACAATATATAGGACAACACCCGATTATATTGTTCATCTCCACATCATTTGCATTATCAAGGAAACATGCCCATACACAAATAAATCATAGTATTCACCATCACACATTAACATGGTTACCAAAGTAGTCGTTTGTTTCATTCAAAGCACACGCGCTGCGCAGTTCCTTCCATCTGATCTGCGAGAGTCTTCTTAGTTTAAGAGGTATAAACTATGCTCTCTATTTTACACTTTCAATCCAAAATTTGCAACATTATTTGATAACGTTACACCATTCACCAAAGCTTATAACTCAAATTTCATAATTTTAAATTGTGTCGTAACTATTTATTTATGTTAATTTGTATCAAATTCTTCATTCCTATTCCTGTTCATTCCATAATAGTTTTGTTGAACGCCTATCGTCATACAATGGCGCCGTCGGAGTCATCGGTTGTCGCGGAGTACGCAAAGTCTAACCGTTCAACGTGCAAGAAATGCTCAGAAGCTATACAATCTAAAACCCTAAGATTGGGTTTGGTTACAAAAGACAAGAGTAGAGGCTTTGATGTTACTAAATGGCACCACCTCACTTGCTTTCCTGTACCCTCCTCTTACTCCTCAATTGATAAAATTATTGGTTTTTCTTCCTTGAAGGTATTTCCTTTCTTCTTTTCAAATATTTTTGTAAGTGAGTTAGTTATTTGAGTTTATCTAGTGGCATAAACACTCGTTAGACTGTTTGGCATGTTCGTAAGTTGTTTTGAAGTTATTCTCATAAGCTCGAGTAGACAGCTTATAACTTCTAAGAAAACAATCTAACTTTATTTTATCTTTTATTGTAGAAATAGCTTACATTTAAGGGCTTATCATTATTTTATCTTGGCTAATAGTCATGTTGGTCCCAGGATGTGTAACAAGTAGTCATAATGGTCCTTCATTGTATCGAAATTTCAAAATAGTCCCTGTCATTAAAATAATTGTGTAATATTGTCATATTAGTCCTTCAATATAATTGCTTATTTTCATATCAGTTCTTACTTATTGTCATTTCCGTTCTTATATGAAGAGTTATTGTGAGTATTGAGGAATTATTTTAGCGTCCGAGACTATTTTGATTTACAAAGTGCACAATTAGGGACTATTTTGAAATTTGTATATATTGAGGGACTACTGTGATTATTCGTTAAGTTAAACATTCAGAGACCAAAATGACCATTAAAGTTTTATCTTTTATTGTAGAAATAGCTTACATATAAGCGCTTATCATGAATGAAAATTAAGCTGTTTATCCAAACAAGGCCTTAGTCCTTTAAGTTTTTTTGGAACATATTGGTTTTAAGTTATAAAATGTCCCCACCATTACCCTTTTTTCATCAAACACAATTCAAAACTGTTTATGTGGTTGTTCAATGATAAGTTGGTAGGTCTAATGAGAATGACTTTTCCAATTGGGCATGTTATAAAACAGCTTCAGATTGATCCAATTCTATCCATCAAAGTTGTTTCCATAGGTGTATTATTCATTATAAGTTTGAAATAAAATCGATTACTTGATTTATATGTAAATTTAGGTTTGAATTCGAAAACAAGAAGAAAACATGCATAAGTAATCATGTTTGGTGTCATAAGCACTTTTTGGACTACCACCTCAATGTTAAGAGGTCATGTAAGCACTTTTAACATAATTGGATCAAAAAAGGATAACAATGTAAATATTCTATGATTTAAAAGTCCAATTTGTTACAATTTTTTTTTTAAATAACTAACTTGCTCAAACATCTAACTTAAAAGACCGCAAAAGATAAACAACAAAAACTACAACAACAACTAAGCCTTATCCCATTAGGTGGGGTCGGCTACATGGATCAAATTACACCATAATGTTCTATAATAAATCCTAAAGGACCGCAAGAGATATTTGACTTTTATTTATTTATTGATGTATTTCCAGAGCGGTGACCAGGAAGCTCTCACGAAGTTATTTACTGAACAGGAGGACAACTCTGAAGAGGTGAGAGCTCCATTTTCTGACTCAAATTTTATTATCTGCATTTTATGCCTTTAATTCGCACATCTCGAATTTGAAAGTGAGTAGTTTAGTCAGTGCAATATGAAAGCAATGAGCCACTAATATAAATATTAATGTGACTGTTTCCCAATGAAACTTGGGTTTTTTTCTTTCTATAAGCAACATGAATATTGCTATGAAGAGTACAAGGGATACTCCAATTTGATGCAAAAATTTAGTTCAAAAATCGCTTTGAATACACATTAGAGAGTTAGTGCACCATTCAGCAAAACCATAATGTAACCTTCCTGCCTTGTAACTTGTAATTTGCAAACCTACTCCAAGGCACCAGTGTGATATGGTTTATTAAACCAAACCCATTAGATATACCATTCTTAAAAATGATCTTGTTTCTATGAAGCCGAAGACAACAAACAGTAGACAGCCAAACAAAACTTAGGTTATAACTTTATTAGACACTCGTTTGAAGGTGGGACCAAGAATGAAATGAATATGATACAAATTTAAGTCTGAATCAGATAGTATTTAAATCAAAATTTGATAATGATCTCTAGCTAATGACACTCGAAATAGTCTATAACGGCATATTGGTCAACAAAAAATTGCATAATCTCTCCAACTGCATCCACGGCAAATTTGAACGCATTTTGTATAATACTAAATCCATCCGAAGTGTGTAATGGAAACATCTTCCTTGAACCTGAAGTTGAAATGTTTTTTGAAAAAGCATTACATTTATGCTTGGAAATGCTGGGATGATAGGAACTGATATCAAAATATAAACTAATAGTAAGATTACAATATAATCCCAAGAAATTCGAGAGTCTTGGTTCTCTCCCTTCCAAGTATTCGAGAGCTTGGTCTCTCCCTACCAATCCTTTATCCCAATCCCTGAATACCTTTCTTTTCCTCTGCATCTTATTTATAATACTAAGTCCTATAGCTGTTACATAGAAGTTTAGTAGACAGCAATTACTACACACAAGTAACAGTTACTTATTTATAATATTATTAAATAAACTACTATTATTCTATAACTGCTGCCCTTAGGAGTCCTATTACTAACAATACTCCCCCCCTAAAGATTCACCTTGTCCTCAAGGTGAAGGATAAAATAAGTGTCCACCAGGGTCCCATAACTTGAAGTAGAGTGACAGAGCAAGGTGTGAAACATGATAACTAATGCATGCATCAGACACTCTCTTCTGGGGAGGAATTTTTGGCAGCAATAGGCACAGTGCCAGTTCGATCAAACCAAAGGATCATCCACCCTTCACCACAAACACGTCTGGATCTGGTGGCTTTGGCAGCCGTGGAGGTAAGCCGCCCAACTCGAGTGAAACCCATCCCTCTCCGATAGTTTTTCTAGGCAATTTCGCCATCGATTCGAACACACTACTCATACCATGTTCATAAAAAAGTCTGTCGATACCAAGAAATTTGCGCTGATCTGCTTTGGTCTCTTGTTGCTTTTCCACAATGATGACATTCACGGAGGAATTTTCTGCATCCCTTTCTTCTGTGTTCTCTACCTTTTCCTCATTTTTCTCTTCTGCTGTCTGAATGAGTTCATAATTTCCTTGATCAGTTTCTTCTGATTGAAGGCTGAATGTGTGAGGCGTCGATGACTCCCATTCCAATCCAGATTCCTCTTCTTCATCAGATATAGGTAGAACGTCTCTATACTCCGGCTTAAAATGCCAAAGAAGTGCAATGTGAAACGCTTGCCAACTCGCATGCAGATGCCATCGACTCCACCACTGCCACCATACGAGAGCACGGTTTCGCAAGGCTTTCACCGCCTCCAGCAACTTCTCACCCTCCTGTGTTCCCACGACATCAAAATGTTTCTCAATACAAATCAACCACCAATAAGCGTCACTGCTGCCATCAAATTGTGGCATGTCCATTTTCCCTCTACTCTGAATTTCTTGCCCTGGGTCAGAACTGCTCTGATACCAGTGATAGGAACTGATATCAAAATATAAACTAATAGTAAGATTACAATATAATCCCAAGAAATTCGAGAGTCTTGGTTCTCTCCCCTCCAAGAATTCGAGAGCTTGGTCTCTCCCTACCTATCCTTTATCCCAATCCCTGAATACCTTTCTTTTCCTCTGCATCTTATTTATAATACTAAGTCCTATAGCTGTTACATAGAAGTTTAGTAGACAGCAATTACTACACACAAGTAACAGTTACTTATTTATAATATTATTAAATAAACTACTATTATTCTATAACTGCTGCCCTTAGGAGTCCTATTACTAACATGGGACAACATTTTAAAGTTGAAAAGGAAATGCGTTTGAATGTTATTTTTTGTAATTATATGGAAGTCTTACTTGATATTCTGAACATGTATGTATCTGGAAAAGATGTTGGTTTATGTCGTTTGGTTTTCTGATGATCTTTTTCTCTTTGTTCTTCATGATTATTGCTTGCACTAATGAGCATTTGGTTGTATGTTACACTTCTTACATGGCAGGCAAGTAAAAAAACGAAAGGCATACAAAATGAAGAGCAAGATGCTGACGAAAGGGATTCAAAGAAAACAAAAGTAAGCACGTGCACTGGTAAAGAGTTTTTGAATTACCAATTGTGTAGCTTGGGGAGAGATAGGTGGGTATAGGATCGAGGTCCTACGGAGGACCGGTCGGCCGGTGAATGAACGAAAACACGAGGAACGTAACACGGTTCATAAGTAGGATCGGTAGGTTTTTGATAGAGTTGACAGAAATAAATAGAGAAAATAGAGGAAAAACAGAGGAACCAAACAAAAATAAAGAAAACAATAAAAAACAGAGGAAAACAGGGCAAAAACGAACCGGAGTAAAGTGGAAGTGTCAAGGTGCTATAGGACGTAGAGTCGTACAATCCTACGAGCCAGCACTCGATCCTGACTACAATGGATGGTGGTTTCTGCACCCTGATGAGAATATTTAAAAAAATTTAGCCCCGATCTTACAAAAATTGGAAACAATGGTTTTGATTTGAGAGTAAACATTTATGTTTGTCCCATAGTGGTTATCCCACCTAATGTCGTTTGAAGTTATTATGTAGCATGTTTAGTGTTATGCAGACTCTTGGATGTCTAGCTATATATGTTATCTGTGTTAGCAAAGATCAAACTGAAGTCAAAATTGACCAAAATAAATATTGTTCAACCCTTTCTTTCACCCACATTAATTATCCACTCTCTCTAGCCTCCCCGTCCAAAACCAATGTTTACTTTCCTTTATCTCCCCTCTTCCTCTTATAGTGTATCATGCGGATATCATAGTTGTACTAATTCAACTTATCGGTTCAACATTTCGCCGAGGCATAAATATGCCTATGACAATACAATACATAATTCCCATCATCGCAATCCAAACTAGTTCCCATTTTGCATTCCTAAATCTGAAGTAAAGTAACAATTGTTGTTTAAATCTCACAAAAACCCTCAAATCTGCAAATAGCCTTTTTCGTTCCCAGAAAAAACATGGAGTTCGAAAGAAGAAAAAAAACAGAAAACAAAAGTTGTCATTGGGTGTGGGGCTTAGTTATTATAGAAAATGAAAAGCATGAAGCAACTAAAAAAAGATTCTTTGGATGACAGAGTCATAAGCTATGGAATTAGAGCAAGAGATATTTTGAAATGACGATGTGTATGTTAGAGGGAAATGTAAATCATGAAGCAAATGAAAATAGATTCTTCGGATGACAGAGTCATAAGCTATGGAATTAGAGCAAGATATATGTTGAGACGACGATGTGTATGTTAGAGAGAAATCTCAGAAAGAGTAATGAAGATAAATATATATGAGGCAGACAGAGCCAAAGCGGTAACGGCAACGCGCAGTATAGCAGTACCCAACATGGTAAAACAGGAAGAGGGGGAGGGGGATGGTGACAGTGGCGATGGGGAGCCAAAGAGAGATGAGGATGATGAGAAAGAAGAATCATTTATTTTTTTGGTGAATCAGATGACATATGGCAAGACATGTGGGTACCAATATAATACACAAGTACTTAACATGCTATGTCATCACCACCAACGATTAGGAACTAATGTAACAATATCTGCGACTTTCAGTCAGAGACTAAAATGAGTCAAATCCATCTGGAAAAGATGTATACAGTTAAACCAGAAGCCGTGTATTGTTGGTTTATGTTATTTTCCAATTTTTATTTTCTCCTTCAAATTGCGTATTATTGGTAATTATTTTTTATCCCTAAATCCTAATTCTTTTTGTTATTCATATTTATTGCTTGCAGTTATCCACCTCTGATGTCAAAGCTGCGATTAATATCAACATTTCAGTTTCTGATGTCAAGAGCACATACAAGGCAAGGTTTTGGCTCCTTTTTATTTTTATTTTTTACTTTTATACTTTATTCGATTACTTGACAGCTTCGATGTACTGACCAATCCTTACTAATTTTACTCCACTTTATTGATCCAGGATGCTACCCTTTTGCCTAAATGGAAGGCTTTCCAGACAGTCATTTTTCTTGAACGGGTGAGAATTTGAGTATTGGCCTTGGTGTGTGTGTGTGTACTTTCAGCATGGTTATACTGGAAGGGTGTAAACTATTCAATTAAAAAGTAGACGAGCGTACAAAAATTGCACACTTTTATGTATGGTTTACATGTTCCCCCTTGTTCTATGCTTTGATAATTTGCAGGATGATGGTCAGGAAGATTCAAGTAAAATTGCTGCATTTGATTTTGATGGTTGTCTTGCGAAAACTGCTGTGAATAGGTATGTCTACATCTGAAGTCATAACTTTTTTATCATTAATGCTATTGGTTTGGGTGTAAATGGAAGTATCAAAGGCTTCTGGTGACATTATGTGGTGCTAGCACAAACAAGTTCTTAAAATGGATATATTTTATTAATATCACCCTTTTGATTTGATATTATAATAATAATAATAATAATGATAATAATAATATAATAATAATAATAATAATAATAATATCACCCTTTTTATTATTATTATTATTATTATTATTATATTATTATTATCATTATTATTATTATTATTATCCTTCCGAAAGTTTCTAATTTTTGAGAAAATTATCTTTTCTTTCGGAGTTGGTCCAGATGCTTGGTCTCTCATGTATCCCTCAATTCCTGATAAACTGCAAAGCTTATACAACAATGGCTACAAGCTGGTGTGTCCCTTTTATCTGTAAAATAAAGCTTATTATTCAATTTTGGCTGATTATAGAAAATACTGAATTAATGACAGGTTAATTGATTAAAATAACTAGAAAACATTGTTTCACTAGGACAGAATACAAAAATAGGATGGGCAATTAAAAACATCTATAAAATTCAATTCAATATTTTAACTAATAATTTTTTTTTATAAATAATAACACTATAAAATCTGAGTTTACGTTTTTCTTCTTCATTCCAAAATCAAAACCCAAAAACGATAACACTATAAAACCTTTTTCTTCTTCCTTTTGTCTTAAAAAAAATTTGGATTGCCCAAAATCTTAATCCCTTTTCTTCTTCCTTCTCGATTTGTTGTTGCTATTGTTGATTTGATAATAAACACATGCTAGAGGCTAGCAGCATACTACAGGTCAGAAAGAGTACTCTTTCTACCTAAAACACAATCAGTCGGAAAAAGTGAAGCAACAACGGAAGGGATTTTGGTACAGTGTTTAAGAGGTCAATCACGTTTCAAGACACCAAGGGAGGTTGAGAAGTATTGACGATTGAATCAGGATCTGGTTTCTTCTTATTGAAGAGATTGATTTTGGATAAATCTGGAAGTGCTAATTGGAACACCCCGTTATCCCAACAAGTAAATATTTAATAAATAAATCAGAGTTCAACAATAAACGGGAATGTCACACTGCTTTTCAAAATTTCTTAAATAGAATAAAATGCTATTCATTAAAATCAACTTTGATAGATAAACCAATACTTTGCAGCGGAATATTTTTCAATCACTTAGCATTAAATAACCAACAATAAATTCTGACACAAAGGCCTCAACATCAATAGTCAATAACATTTGTTCAACAACGATAAAAGGCTCCATCAACATGTTTCAAAATTGATACATAAGGAATGAAAATAAAACAACAATTTTCTATCCCGTTACGTATCAGAGCCCTAGGACACTTGAGCCACCACTTCTACTACTCTTCATCACCTGCAAGTTACCCATACAAAGGGCAACATTTTCAAGCAGAAAGGGTGAGATTCACAAACAACAATAATAGACATATAATTCATCAATTGAATCTAACACCCTAAATATCAACAATACTTCAATATACTTATATATTTCATGGTCAACAACATTATCAACATATTCAATTTCAACCAACAGGAACGACTACTCAACCAACAACAACGACTCATGCAATGATATGACAACACTGTTATGACTCAACAACAAAATGCGACAATGCACATGCATGTGGTACCATTTAACGCGTTTGAATGACAAGGCATTCCAGGGCATGAGCCCTCACCAATTTGAATGGTTAAAGCATTCACAAGGCATAAGCCCTCTCCAATTGAATGAACTAGCATTCGCAGGGCATAAGCCCTCTCCAATTGAACAACAAGGCGTTCCAGGGCATGAGCCCTCAACAGTTTATGATTATGCAATGAACTCCACTTGTGTATATCAACATACAACTCAACTACAACACAACGAAAGCATGAACGACGACAACTACTACTCAACAATGCATATTTATGAATATGACTTACACTCCCAACAATCCAACTGATGATACCTCAACCTTTGAAATGAAATTCAACTACATGTATAATTTATTTATATATAAATATACATAATAGCCATCAACAATTCATCATACTTAATTCAACAGCTCTAGTAAAAATATCACAATTAATTATAACCATTGTCCTACACAAGAATTCAATCAACAGTATTCAAGTACATAGAAACGGCTTCAGGTACTGAACAACTCACCTCGCGAGTACATCTACTCGCTATGGCGAACTCAAGGAATGGGTTACTGGCTATGGCGAGTACGAGGCGAGCAAGAATATGGTGCTCTCGGGAGTTTTGACATTTTTCTCACTAAATCTTCATTTTTAAGCTCCCTAATCATTTTTTTAATCTAAAAATTGGCCCAGCCCTCTCTAAAAACGTCTAGGCACTCAAAACCATCCAACTTACATCTTATAACAACATTTTAAAAATCATGCTTCCCCACTCACTTACTCGCCATGGCGAGTAGTCTTGCTCGTGAGGCGAGCTATGAAGATTGCTCACTCGCGAGGCGAGACAAGCTACTCGCTGAGGCGAGCGATGAAGGTCTGTACGGACAGAATGCAGGTTTTTCCCAAAAATCCCAATTTTCTCAATTTCAATGCCCAAAACGATTTACAGAAGTGTAATAAATTACTGTCTACGCCTTGAACACCTTCTAATACTATTACAATGGTTCCTACACTCATTCCACCCAAAACCAAAGATTAAAACCTAACCCCAATTCTCAATTTCAACTGGAACTATGCTAAACCAAAAATCAGAATTATATAACCATTATCATTGAGAGATAGTCTCACCTTTACCTTGGTTTGATGAACAAAAACTCCCCAAAAATCAGAATCTCCCTTCTTGACTCTTCTCTTGATTTTTCTCCCAAAAACTGCTTGTACGTAAAACTGTTTTCTGACTTCTCTAACTCCCTAATTAACTCCCCCTTAATTCTAATTATCTCCCACTTAATTTCTTTAATTAAAATATAACCCCAAAACTCCAAATAATTCTATTTCTCACATTATTTTAATAAATACTAAAAATAAATCATTTAATAAAAATACACCACAACATCAACAATAATTATTTAAAATCATATAAAAGACTCTAAATAAATCAGAAATAATTAAATAACGACTAGGGCGTTACACTAATGTGTCCATTGGTGGTTGTTGTGATAATAGGGAGGTTGAGATTAAGGGATGAAGATTAGGACAACCTACCATGGAGGTTAGGGTTATCGGTGGTGTTGCGAACACATAACCTCCTGAACACTTCTTTTCTCTCTTATAATGTTAACTCATGATGATGATGATGATGAAAGATAACAAAAAAGGGTTGAATTTGATTTGCTATTGTTGTTTCTTCATTGTTGTTGTTGTCGTCGTCGTTGATGTGTTGATAATGATCAGAGAATTTGGAGAAATTAATTTATTTTTTTAATTCATGATAAAGAACTTAAAAAGGGTTGAATCTGAATTCTTTAATTTTTTTTTTCTGGGTTAAGATTGATGAAGAAGATGAAGAAAAGTGAAAAAAAAAAATTAAGTGTCAATGGTTCACAGTAAAATACAATAGACCCTACATGATCCAACAATCCTCTTTTAAAGAAAAAATCAAAAAGGTTAAAATTTAAAAATTTAATAATGTCTATGGTGGATCATCTTTAAACATGGTTCACCTTAGACATTTGATGTTAAAAACTAATGGAGAGGACCAAAACAATAAACGGCAGAAGATATAAGGGACCAATTTGAGACACTTTATAGTTAGAGGATCAAAGTGAAAACGGAAAATAAGTTAAGGGACCAAATGATGTATTAAGCTTAACAATTTTGAATAAATCCTAAAAGTCTCTAAGTTTGTAATGTATTTTGTCACCGAATAAAAAGATCTAAACCTACCGGCTTAATTTGGCTAAGAAAAGGATAAAATATCAATTAACATCAGGGTAGGCTTCAAAAGGCTCACAGGACCAAACACTTTTGCCTCAGTGTGTATATGACAAAGATCAATCGACAGTAAAGAAACAATGCAAGTTCTAGAAATGTAGATGCATGAAACACTCTTTATAAATAAATTGGAAAAATAAAATTTGGCCATGAACCTTACAGTGTTAGATTTCTGGGAGTTGTGACTACCTATCTTTAATTGTAGTATACTTCGCCTTTGAAACACAAGTTACTCCTCCTTTTGAACTTTTGGAATACCACTTGAACAAACATTTGTTACTAAATTAGAAAAAGTCAACAAACAAGCAAATTCATCAATAATAAACAAGTTCAGATTCAATCACATAACAGGGGGATACAACTAAGTTAATCCAAAACGAAAATTATCGAAAAATTGTTTGACTCAACAATAGAAATAAAATACTGAAAACAAAAAAAAAAATAAGAAAAGGATGGGTGGCCTCCCACCAAGCGCTTTCTTTTACGTCATTGAGCTTGACGCTTCAACCACTGTTAGGGTGGCAAAAATTATAGAAAGAATATATCATCCTTCTTCTTCCTCTTGTTTGGTAGGAATTCCATGAATTTGGCAAAAGGAATCACATGCCCCGGTGCACCCACTGTTAAACCTGTAGAATTTGAACTCTCCCACCGTTGAGAAGGACATGCACCCTTCTGCACGAGTGATTTCCTTAACCCCCGTTGATCTAGACTTCGAGAAAATATCAACACTCCTCACTTTGGGATTTTCTTCCACCACAACCTCGTGACACTCAGTCTCCGTCTGAACCAACTTCCTCTGAGACTCATGTGCTTTCTCATCAAAATCACCACACTGAAGATCAAACTTCTCAAATGAAACTTGATTTGACACCAAAAAATCATCTAAAATATTTTGAAGTTGAGTATATTGTAATCTATGTTGACCACTTCCTCCTCTTTTTTTTTAACTATGTATTGCTCCTCGCAAATAATTCTTATAAATATTCAGAATTATTTTTTGAAGAAACTAAAATGGAATATATTACTGAAAATCAGAAGATTTTAGCATAAGGAGTGTCAAAATTCCAGTTGAAAAAGTCAAATAAATATTCAGAATTTCATCATGCGAGAGCTCTTTTTGAAAGCTACAAATGTCTACGTTTAAGAAAAAGAATAAAGTTAATTAAGAAAATAATTCCTATAAATCCCCATAATTTTGTTTTTAGTTGATACAAAAAAAAATTGTACTTTGTAGTCCATGTATGATTTTTCATTAGCATTCTTAGGGACAAAAAAACCCGATCAAAATTATTTACAAGGATTAGTATGTTGATGAAATTTTTTTATAAGACTAAAAATACTGATAGAATTTTTCCTTTTACATCAATTTTATGAAGGATTTGTTGTTATACAAGTGTCTCTCCTCATGGTAAAAAATAGTTTTGTTTTATCTTATTTGCATATTATATGATAGAGGAGTGTTATTTGAACAACCATTTGGTTGACAACTTTTGTGACAACCATAATTTACAAAGAATAAGTTGGTATGTGCACGAAAATCAAAGCAATAGAGAGATAAAGTAAAAAGTAATGTGAGTATGAGAGAGAAAGTTGTCACAAAAGTTGTCATAAAATGAATGTTTAAATATCATTTCTCTATATGATATGAGGAATGATATGTGAACAACCAAATCGTACAACCAGCAACTTATTTTCTATTTTTAATAATATTTTACTTGATTTCGATTTATGTACTCCTCACAAAGTTAAAGGTTGTTGTATTGGTTGTCCAATTTTAAATGTACAAATAACATAACTCATATGGTATTGATGTATGGTGTATGGTGGTTCGGTGTATATTGAAACATCATGCATGCAACAAAGTAGGTTAAAATCAAAGGAAAAGAAAGAAGACACTGAGTAAGAGATAAAATATAAAAGAATTTTTTTGGTGGTGCAAATAAATTTATAGCAGAAAATCTCTTTGAAGCTTAAACGTTCCTCGTAAAATAACACCCATAGAAAAAATGAATATCAAAAGGAGTTTTGGTAAGTGGGCACTAGTTTATTATAATCATTCTATTTTTTCACACTATTAATAAATTTAACTGATTAAATATTAAGAGATTTTGCATTCCGGAGTGGCGACAATGTTGAGTAGTGGAAAATATTCACATTGGACAAAAAAGATATTTTTCATAAAAATTTATTGATAGTTTACTATACTTAATTAGGTAGTATTGATTCTACGGACGATGCGTACCGAAGCTCTATACACTTATATGTACCAAATTCACCACATGTCTCGTATCGTAATGCAAACCAGTACACCTACCACGAACAACCGCGAATTACGAATTAAGTGACTATGTTGTGAACATAAGTTATGGCGACTAGTTAATAAAATGCATAAACACCCTCTGAACACATGCTTTCTTCTATGTACATATTAATATTTTAATAAGGGAAATGCTAACAAGTATCCTTGGGACACTGCTTAAGGAATCAAATATAGCATTGTATTGGAAATTGTGCGGTTCTTGCCTCAAATGACTTACTTGGCTAATGGCTAGTGACATTTATGTATCTATACGCACTTGGCAAGTGACATTGTAATTTGTGCTTATGTTGACATTTGTTGTTTTCACAACCAGTGTTTTCTAATAACACATGAAAATGACCAAAAAATCAAGCGGTAGTTAACTACCGTTGGTTTTCTAGTCATAAACAAGCGCTAGTTAACTACCGCTGAGGTGTTTTTAGTCATTTTCATGTGTTATTAGGAAGCTTTTGATGTTAGAAAAGCAATTTTCGCTTAGGTTAACCTACAATAAGAGAGTATGAGTCTATATTAAAAAAAACTAGACCATCGACCCGTGCTTACGCATAGGTCATATCAATAGTAATAATTGACAATGAAATATAAAATAATATGAGTGCAATGACATAGTTCATTCCATAATGAAACATTTGTTTTGCGAATATAACATAATATAATATTGAAATGACATAAGTCGTTTAACACAAAAAAGGTTTTATACTTTGCGAATACATTCAAAAAAGGTTTTATACTTTGCGAATATTGAAATGACATGTTCTTCCAATGATTTGATTTTTGCATATGGTCATTATACATAAACCATATTATGAGAAAGTCTTTAGTTTTGGAATAGGCATCTGATGTGAGAGATAAGCTGTTTTGTAATACAATCAATTTACTTTTCTACACTCAAAGCAAAAATAAAATTATCTAATTTTATAAGTGAATCTTGAAAACATAAGAAATTATAGGCAAATTATATCTTATGATACATTTAACATTTTCACCTGCAATCAAAGCAATGCATCAACAAACAATCAAAGCAATGCATCAACAATACATTTAGAAAACCCAAGAATTTCCTTTTTGTGATTCTGAAAACAAATAAGATTCTTAATTTGAAATCCCTAAATCAAAGAAAGGATGAGTTGAAAATAAAAATAGCACCATATGTATTTTTGTGAGATAATGAAAGAAAAAGGAACAACAACCTTTACTTAACGGAGGAACAAAAAAAATTAGGATATAGTACGAAACAAAAAAAATAAAAAAGAACTTGTTGCGATCTTTTTAGTTATTGTGCCACATCTTCTTCTTGTTTAAACATTTTACAGTAGTATTAACAAAACATGAACCTTATGGCATTTGTTTAAGGAGGAACGTGATCAATAATTTCAATATCAAATTATGTTACAAAATATGTTGTTAATCAAACCTTAGAGAAGGGGGATCAACAAAAAAAAAATCTACAAACAAAGGAGGGAAATTTTTAGGTTAGAGTTAGGGTTAAGTATAGCTTGACTTGTTAAGATTTATAAATAAGAGAAAATAAATCTACAAATAAAGGAGATAAATTTTTAGGTTAGAATTAGAGTTAAGTATAGCTTGATTAGTTAAGATTTATAAATAAGAGAAGATATTTGGGCAATACTTTATGACATAACCATGTTGTATCTAACTTACATTGGTTTAAGCCTATTGTCCCTAAATCTAATGACACATCTTCCCTAACCTACGATGAGGTATCAAATGTATATCACCAATACTAAATCATTAGTTTGGTTTATATTATACTTTTATTGTATTAGAAAAGCCATAACTGAAGCTTTCGACAATTCTAAAGATCCCAACTTTGAATATTTCTGTTCAAAGCGTGTTTGGATTAAGCGACCGAAGATTAAACTCTTTGTTCAGAGTGAGTTGTTTCTTTTTTCTTCCTTGCATTTATTTTTATTTCATCACCTTAAAGTTTTTAGCTTTAATTATTTCTCCCGGTTGAATATCTCATTGGATTTAACTTTCACCACTCATATTCTTTTTAGGTTAAAGATGTATGTTCTATTAGATTTGGGATTATAAATTGGTATTATATACATTTTTTTGTTACTTCATATACTTATTGATGCTTATTTAAAGACTGAAATTTGATGAGATATGAAGTTATATTTATGTATTTTTTGAAGAACTTCTTTGTTAATTCTTTTATATGAGCTATCAATGGTGTTTTTACTAATATTTTTATTTTTGGTTTCAAACTTTGAATAAGTTATGACTTTAAGATGCTTTTGGTGTTTGATTTGTATAAAGCATGATTAATGGGAAGTTGATATTTTATGTTTGAGATGTTTAAAGGATATTGAGGTATGCAATTAATTCTGCTCACAAATCAGTGACATTTGATTTTTAATTCTTTGTGCAGGAGGATGTAACTTTTTTTCAAAGTTTTTTGACGACAAATGCAATGCATGTAACCTACATTTTTGAATGCCCAAATAAAAGCCATAGTAAATACATAAAATTAAGCAAGTCAATTTTAAAGCCGTAAGCAAGTATGTCGTCTATGACATAACCATGTTTCATGTCTATAAATCAGGTTGCCATGAAATTCAAAAAAAATATAGTTAATTTTGTTTTTTGAATGGGTTTTTCTTTTCAGGCATTTATGCCTTAAAAGGAATTGATTTTACTCCTCTACATCTTCATCAAGTTATATTATGTAAAACTTTCTCCCCTACAAATGAATTCTATCGGTAATTGCAAATTTATCAACAACAAAAGAAATCAGAACACCGACAAAGATCAGTCTTTATTACAGTCTATAGGACACGTGCAACAGCACGGGTCGACGGTCTAGTGACCAATAAACACAAAAATGGACACATATGGAATGTATACAAAACCATTTCAAATATAAAATTGCAGTAATAGAGAATACATAGACAACATCATTTTGTAGGACAACTAACTGTTTGTTTCAGAAAAAAAGTAAACAATACTTCTCATGCAAAACTAACATAGATGCCCTCTAGTTTTGAATTATAAAATAAAACCAAGCCCCTCTAAGACCTTTTTCATCACTACACACCTCAACCAATGCCCCTTCCCTAAAGTGAAAGTCATCCTTCTCTAAGGTCACTGTTTCATCGGCTTTAATCAACACCTTTTTCTTGATATCATTGTCATCCTATAATATATATAATTAACAAACAATATCACCACTCACTCACTCACAACATTTAATTGAATCATTTAAAGTAAATTAACATTAACAACCTAAGACATGCAAATAACAATGGAAATTTAAGCTTACCTGCTGTTGAAGTGGTTTGAAAGTGTATGCAGTGGCGGCCGCGGCGGAGGAAGAAACATGGGTTTTGGATCTGTTGCCATGGAATGGTTGGAAGAAGCCCGTGTCCATGTGGTTCACTTGGACATACTCCCATAATAAATCTGTTACTGCAGTAAACATGATTGAATCAATTTATGCACATAATTGCAAAGGTGAAAAAGAGAAGATTGATATGGATTGCCGTTCTTTTTTTTATTTTATGAAATCAAAAAAATGTATCAAAAAAAATGAGATAAAATAAAATAACAATCTTGTGTTCGTGGAAAAAAATATATAATTTGATGATCAATAAATCAACGATGTTAGATCCAATAATTTCACTCGTAAACTATTTTTTTAAATAACAATTTAATTCTATAAACTCAAATCAACCTTATAATTAATAGTGAACGTAAAGCAAAATAAGCATTAAAGGGTATATAATCATACATCCTTAGTGGACATCAAAAAAATTAAGCGATGTAGATATATTCATATAGTATGAATGAGATTAACTTATATTATTGATTGATACCTTTGGTACTTCGTTGATTTGATTGTGAGATATATGCCAATTTTATTTGATGAATATTTTCTTCCTCATCTACACATTTACCTTCATCCATTATTGCAACAATCAAACTAGATCGGCTAATATGAAGAGTTTGAGAAGAAAATAAACATGTAGTATATTTGGTCAAACTATTAGATCTGGGATTCTATCAATGATTTTATAGACTTGGTAGAGGAATCAAAGGATTAACCACATGTGGACTTAAAAGACAGTGAAATATTGAATAGTTGATTAATCGATAGAGTATTTCAAAGAACTCGTGAAAAGAAAAAAAATGGTATGAAGAATTACGAAAGAAAGTGTGGAGAACAAAAACAAAGTATAAATAAGAAAAGCACTACAAGGAAGAAATTAAGGATGAACATATTGTGGATGAGGCCACTTTTATATGCAATGAGTAACAAAGAAGATGCGTCATTAGGTTTAAGTTTAATGGGTTTGGGCCTATGTACGTTAGATACTACATCAAGGAAATTGCTCTATTGGCCCAAAAGACCCTAGTTTCTCATTTTCAACCCCCTCCCCCAACTACCCTTGTATATATGATGATCGAGGCTTACATTACGATTGGATCGGACAATATTTTCTAATCGGGAAAAATTAAATTGAAGTTTTTTCGTGTGAATTGGAAGTTACAAGGTTCAAAATCTTTGCAATAGATCAGAAGTTAGAATAGGTCATTTTTTCCCAATCAAAAGTTACAAACTAATTGGATCAGAAACTAAGTTCCAATTAAATCCTTTATCGGATTTAAAACATTTTTTCAAAGAAAAGCAACATAAATTAACCATAAACATGTTTTTTTTTTTTCCATCAAACATACATATAGTAACACAATTAAAATTACAAGACATACAAGTTAAATCGACAATACTTAAAAACATTATAGAATAAAATGAAATTTCAACAACTTAGTTGGAACGAATGTGCATTAAACACTTGTTTCCTTGCAAGGGGACTTTTTTCCTTTATAACATGCAGTGTTGTGCTCATGTGATTGATAGGAAGATATGATTTTGGTGTCTTTTTCTACCTTTTGGTGTGGTAGTTCATGTTATATGGATTGATAGGAATATATGTTTTTCTTTGTTATACTTGGAATAGGTTCCCAGTTTTGTAGTTTAAGTTGTTGGCAGTTTTGGTTGTTCATGTTTTTGTTGTATGGTGCTTGCTCTGACACTTTGCAATCTATTTGATCTACTCTTTGCACACCTTGTTCCTAATGTAGTTCCTAATTTAATACTGTTTACATTTTAAGAAAAAAAAAATGATCTGTCCGGTGGGGATGGATGCGGAAAATGCTCTGGTGTGATAACAATGGCTTCCGGTACGATGACGATGAGTCTTCTCGGTGAAACGAAAGGTGCCTGTAGGAACGTTAACACTCCAACGCTCAAGTCACTAATGGAACCGAGAAAGAGTGTGTAGAAAGTGTTGTGAAAAGTGACTCATACCTTTAGGGTGAAGCAATGTCACCCTTATATAGGTGCGCATTGGGATTAACCGCCTCTGGGTTTTGCAGCGTGTGATTAGGGACGGTTAGAGGACATGTGTAAGGTGATCCTCGCATGAGGGTGTGCTCGTATGCGGTGTGGTGCAATTAAATCCGATGTATCCAATCAGGCGCAGAGCCTTCTAGCAGTGTAAGTTAGGCCACGTGTCAACGTGTGATTGGTCTTCTTACCGGTCCAGAACAAAAAATTATAAAGAAAAAGAATAGAATAGAGAACAATATACAAGAAACATCTTCTTTACTTGTAAATACCAAGTAGCCCGAAATTATTTTAAGTTATATGTATATATACACACACACACGCATGAAAAGGCGTTCTTAAAAAAACATTAAACAATATAGTGAATTCGCAAAATGTTACAATCTTATAATTAGCATGCCAACTAAAGAAAGCTTTGCGCCAAGAATACTCTCTTAACATCAAAACCATAACTCACATTCTTAAAAAAGACTAGTCCCACAACATAGATTATATAATTCCTTTTCATTCTAGCCAGGATCCTCTACAGCGTACAGTCTGTTCGGTTAAATCTCAGTCTTTGAACTAGGAATGTAACTTGTGCATGAATGGCCATAATGGATGGACAGCTGCAGAGAATCTATTCCTTCTTAGCATTTATTCTCCTCTTCAACAGCAAAATGATAAAATCATTACCATAAAACCTTTTGTAGTATGTACAACAGTGAGAAATTAGTTTGTTGTAATCGAAACTAATTATGAAAGAATCAATTGTCTTGTACCAACCTATGGGCGCCTTGATTTAAACCATACATAGATTTAGTTAACCTGCAAACCAATTTTTCTTTTGCTTATTATTTAAATGCTTTCGATTGGAGCACATGAATTTCTTCTTCAAGCTCTCTAGGTAGAAAAACACTCTTTACATCTAACTATTCAAGATGTAAATCCAATGCAACACACATTGCCAACATTACCTGTATTGTAGTGAGTCTAACAACCGGAGAAAATATCTCATTAAAGTCAACACCTTCTGTCTAAGAATATCCTTTTGCAACTAGTCTTGCACGATATTGTTCAACTAGATCATTACAATCATGTTTGATCTCGTATGTTCATTTCTTTCCAATGTCTTTTTGACCCTTTGAAAGTTTAACAAGCTCCCATGTCTTGTTTCTTTGTAGGGCCTCCATTTCTTCATGCATTATTGTCATATATTTAAAAAAATATGAATTCTTCAACGCCTCTTGAAAATTTGAAGGTTCACCTTCTTCCATTAGAAGACAATATGCATTTTGGATCTTCATTACATATTTTGACTATTGAGATGGTTTCTGCGCCTGACATGTTGATCGACAGGCACCACCATTGACCGCATTTGGTTCTTGCACATCGTGCTCTGATTCAGCTTCAGAAGAATCACTTTCCTTGAATTTTTCTTCCATATGCACTATTGCAATCTCTTTGAAAGTGTTGTCTTTTTTATGCTCACTCTACAACTCATTTTCTACAAAGACTACATCCATGATAACAACAACCTTGCGGGTAGTGGAATCTCACAAGTGAGAGATACGTTGGAGCAAAGTGTTGTCTTTGAATTCTACATTGCATAGAGAGATACGTTGGAGGAAGAGACCATTCTTGTCTGCCACAACAATAATGAAACCTTTTTTTTTTTTCTTCTCACTATTTATATTTTAATTCACATTTAATAATAAGGAGAAATAAATATTTTTAAATTTAACAAAACTTGCACAATTAATTAGTGGTAACCGTTTTCTATAACACCTTAAACCCTTAAAGCGATAAATATTTTTAAATTTAACAAATCTTGCACAATTAATTAGTGGTAACCGTTTTCTATAACACCTTAAACCCTTAAAGCGATAAATATTTTTAAATTTAACAAATCTTTCACAATTAATTAGTGGTAACCGTTTTCCACAGATTTAATGGAAATTTCTGACATATCTTCTTTTCTTGTTTTGACACTAAAAGACATTACATTGCCATTAATTTAAAATTTTTCTTAAATAAAGTGACAATAATGATTATTTTACAACGAGTTAGACCATCTCCATTTATTTCATTTAGAGAGATAAAAATATTAAAAAAAACTTAAAAAAATTATAAAATAATAAAGGATTAATAGGTCTTTACCTCCTGTAATATAAGTGATTTCAGTCTTGTGCTTCCTCTTTCTCCAAGCTACCAAATGCAGCTTGGCATATCGTATCAAGTACTTCACTATAATCATCCACTGATATACACCCAATGTTCACACTGCTTTCACCAAGTAGGGCTTTAATTTGAATGCATAGTTTTTGTGCAAAAACTTCCTGCACCACGGTGATTATTAATAATGAAAATTACAAATGAAATTTCGACTAAACTATAAGAATCCAGAAAAAATGCAGATTGTGGAAAAAGAATTCATAATTGAAATTTCATGTGAAAGATCATGTGAAAAGATCATGTTAAATCAAACAAAAAACGCGAAAGAGCCTGAGATGAAATCCCAACCCAAAAAGAGGATTGAGATGAAAACAAAATTCATAGTAATATTAATTTTAATTGAAATTATTATTTTTATTTTTCAACAAATATTTGAAAATATACAATTATAAAAAAAAAATTAAATATACAATTGATTAATACCTTTGGTACTTCCTCGATTTGATTGTGGGATTTATGACAATGTTATTTGGTGGCCATTTTCATCCCCATCTGCACATTCACCTTTCTTCAGCAAATCTGACAAATTTTACAATAAACTAAACACATGGTAGATATTGCCAAGCTATATATTAGATCAAGACTTATGAACTTGTCAAGAGCAATGCTAGCTACAGTTGCTCAAGCACTCTCTTTTGAACAGTTGCTTTTCGATTGGTCCACATCATTCAAATGAAATCATGCTCCAACATGCAACTGGATGTTTATTTAATATAATTTTTTTTTAAGAGGCATTTAATATAAATTAAAATATAATTTTTTAATTAACTTTTGAGTTTCTAGAATTTGATTGTTACTCTATTAAAAAAAAAAAGATTATGCGTCAAATTATTTGGTTCTAATTTCATAGATGTACTAATCATCATTTTTTCCTTATTCATTGGGACAAGATTCTTATTTTATTTCTTTCTTTTCTCTGGTAGATGTTTTTAAATTCATAAAAAAAAAGAATCCTACATCAATCTTCTCTTTTTCACCTTTGTAATTATTTTAATTAATTCAATCTTGTATTTTGTAGTAGAAGATTCTACATTCCAAGATTTCTTTATTCTGGAACAAGATGTGTCTCAAGATTGAAGAATTGTCTTATGAAATCCTCAAGAGTCTAAGCCATTTACGTGGCAAGTCCCATTTTTTCTTACCAAACCAAAAGTCGTGCCACATAAGGGCTTTTCCCATGTCTGTAGCATACCAAAACAATCATAAGTGTATGAAAACTAGAACATCAAATAGAAGGAAGAGAAGTTTTAAAATTTACTATTAAGTGATGCAACATCGAAAATGGTAATGAAGATAAACATGAACCACCATCAAAGAAGGAACATGTAATATGTTCACTAGATTTGCATGAAAAATTTGTCCAGGCTATTAGGAACTTGATGCGTATAGTATGCATTCTTTATCTGGTGGTTATAATATGCATACTATAAACAATGAGTTCCTTAATTGCTTTCACGAACTTTTCATGTAATTCTAGTGAATATGTTACAAGTTCCTTCATTGTTGGCGGTTCATGTTTATGTATATTACCCTTTTTCCGGTGTTGCGTCACATAACGGAAATTTTAATACATCTCTTCCCTCTATCTGGTGGTTATAATGCTTTCAGCTCGCACTTTTGGGGCACCTAGGATAGTCGTTGTGGATATTGTTAAATTTTCAACAAACATTCAGGTATATTAGGTATATTGATTGAATCAGAAGTTTTTTAAATCTTTTATATTTTTTTCTGTATCTGTCATTACGGTAATTTTCATATAATTTAAATGGTTACTGATATTGTTTAATCCACAGTGATTTTGAAAGGAAACAGTTGAAGTTAGGTATGTCATAACCAATACTAAGATTGTTTTACCAAGAGCTATTTTGAATAAAGTTCTCTAGATATAGTTGTAGAACAAAAAATTATGGAAAGTTTATAGATACTTGAAAGTTCTCTATTTTGTATTGTTACTCATATGTATTGGTGTTCATACATTTAGATTCGCTATATTTGTATTGTTACTCATTCTTTTTACTTGCAATCCCAGTTGGAGGTGTTTATATAGCCTTATCATCTAATGGGTGAGAGTTTGCTTTGAACAATAGGTGGTGTTTTGGTTGCTTGTTCTCCTTCATCATATTTATATTATCAGTTGATGAATCTTATTTGGAGGACTCAAATTATAGGTATAGGTACCTTTTATCAACATAAACACATTTTTTGATTACATTTTAGTTTGAATTAGTATGAAAAATGAATTTGAAATTGTTGATAATGATTATGATTATGATTACTTTGTTATATGATTATGAAAGTGACACATGAACACAAATTTAAAATTTGAATTTACCCACATTGGTATTATTAAGTCCAAAGTTTTCTATTCCACAAAATCATTGTGGTCTATAAAGTTTTATAAAGTCTTTGTGTTAGATATTTGTATATTGGCTTCCTTATTTCTAAAATAAATATTCATGCATGATGTTGGATACGATGTTCTAACATGTTGGCACGGTTCAGTGTGCCCTGTTTATGTGCCAAGATTTACGCGCGCTTTATCTATTTAAGGAATCCACGCATTTTTACTTGTTCGCCAAGTCGCGTGCATTTTGTCTAGAATCAGTTGTGTGATTATTTCCTAAAGTAGTGACATTATTTTAAGAAACTTTGGATGTGTTTTAGTTGTTCCTAAAGATGTTCCGACATTTTAGGAGACAACCTGTTTGTTCCTGATTCTTGGGAAGCGGGTCAGCTATTGGATCTGAAATGTTTTCTGAAGCCCAACAAGTCTATTCAAGCCGTACTGCTTCAGAGTATTTATACACGGACGCAAAAGCTAATTCATCATTCAAACCGTCATTTATATATCAGAGCTTTTAGGGTTTTGAGTCGTTGTTCAATATGAGCCTTTTCTTGTGTCACCTTGATACATGATAAGGACTGTGTTTTATTGAGTTGTAATTGTGTATACTACTCCTAAGCTTTGAAGCACGAAGGTAGTTTGTGTTTGAAGGTAACTTCATCATTGTTTTGTAATCAGATAATCACAAGTGTGTGATTGAGTGGAAGTGAGATGAGATCTCAGATCTAGGAGTTCCTAGGTTGAAGTCAGTGCAGGTAGGTCTTATGTTATAAGTTGTGAACTTGGAGTTTGTTGAGAACGTAGAACAAGGACTACGCTAGTGGATTTCCTTCCTGCCTTGGTAGCCTCCATAGTAGGTGTGTTTGTCACTGAACTGGGTTAACAATTCAGCTGTGCCATTTACTTTCTTGTCTTGTACTTTTACCTAATTTTGTTTGTTATTGTTAGCATGATGTTTAAACAATTTACCTGTGCTATTTACTTTTACCTAATTTTGTTGGAACATCGTATAAAACATCTGAAAGTTAACGCGCCAGAATTTCAATGTGTTATCGGGTATAAATATTTATGTACTCGTTCTTTAGGATAATTTATAAATCTGCGCCCATAAAATAAGCAGGGCTTACCAGAACTGTTCTTTCGGTAACATTCATATACCTGCAACTTTTATTTATTTGTCAGTGATATTCATATCCATGCAACTCTTTCTTCATCACACATATATATATATATATATATATATATATATATATATATATATATATATATATATATATATATATATATATATATATATGGGGGATAGGATCAAATGACACCAAAGTGTCAAATTAAATTTGACACCAAATCCTAACCATTAATATAGTTTTAATCTAACGGTTCGCATAAATTCATTAAGCGTTCACATGCTTTCAAATGATATACCTTTTAATTTTAGAAATACTATATTCTTTCTTCTCTTGCTTAATTACTTTCCAAAAATTCTCTAATTCTACATTTTTTTTGGAAGGATTCAAAAAATGCATCTATGCTCTCACTCTTTTGTGTTGTATTCATCCCAACAATGAGAAATTATACAAACTTTGGAGCCGTTCATTTTTTTTTCTTTCCGAATCCTAATTATACATAATTTGGTGTCAATCTTCCTCAAAATCTTTAATGCATAATGAATCACGTATACACTTTTTCAGCTCACCCTTGAAATTTAAACTTTTATGAAATATGTGGGAACACTTCTCATAAAACTTTTTTGAGTTAAATATGTTTTTGGTCCCTATAAATATACCAACTTTTCATTTTAGTCCTTCTAAAATTTTCCTTCGACTTTTAGTCCCTAAAAAATTTTCCATCTTCACTTTTGGTCCCTCATTTAAAGTAAACTCATATGTATAATTCATAATTTTGCAGAAAAATTCATAATATTATAAGAATCTCTCCCAAAAAAAAATTAGAATTTTTTAACAAAACATAAATTTAATATGAATTTTTATATTTTGGATGGTTAAAAATTCGTAATTAATTTATGTTTTATTAAAAATTCTAATTCTTTTTGTGAACTTTTTTTACAATATTCGACACATTTCTTCACAATTTCATTAAAAAATACAAAAATTAACTTAAAGATAGGGACCAAAAGTAGTCATTGAAATTTTAAAGGGACTAAAAGTTAAAGCAAAATTTTAGAGGGACTAAAACGAAAATTTGATATATTTATAGGGACCAAAAACGTATTTAACCCAAATTTTTTTCTAATGTGCCACAAACAAACAATGTCGAGTTAATTGGAGTAATAAAATAGGGATGAAGTAGGAGCAAGAGAGCCATAATAATAAGAGATATATAATCCTTAAAAAAAAAAAATACTGAATCATAGAATTTTCTGAAAGTAATTAACCAAGAGAAGAAAAAAAAAATTATTTCTAAATTAAAAGGTTGATTATTTGACCAAACATGTGAGCACTTAATGAATTGATGGAAACCGTTAGATTAAATTTGACACCTTGGTGTCATTTGATCATATCCCTATATATATATATATATGAGATTTGCTAGAACACACCCACTAGTTTTTATGTGGGAGTGTTTTAGCAAGCTACACCTTAAGGTGTATTTAACTATTTTTTTGTTATAACTTGCTAAAACACACCGTCTATAAAATAAGTGGGTGTATCCTAACAAATGTCTATAGGAGTTGCTAACATACACCCACTTATTTTTAGTAGTTAGGTATGGAGACATGAAGTAGATTTTCAAGCTATTAGTGATGACGATATTTTGCTAAGTTTTTCGTAAGCAAGATGTGTTATATTTTGTAACTTTCTTATTTACCTTCAACTTTGAGGGATATGTAATATTTAACATATCTAACTCTTTGAAGATGATCACATTTTTTACTATGACACTAATAGTTAATATTTATTTTTTTTCTTCTATTTATTGTATTAATTATAACAATAAATTATAGAACCTTGTTGACGCCCAGGTACTCATACTAGTTAATAAGATAAACATGCAATATTGATCTATACTTTTCTTACTTCAACAATTTGATTTTCAAATTAATGACTATTTTGAGCAGAACATCTTCATCTTCATGTACACATTTTACCTTCATCCTGTGTTGATGTTTAGATTAATTTATGAAATCGTCAAATAGATCAAAGGATTACTTAATCGATATATAGTGATGGCTGCATTTTCCATTGTCATAAATTTTGTAAAAGATTACATATTTTTCAATCCAATTTGTTTAATAGAATGCGAAAACAGATTGCCAAGATAAGTTGTCTAAACAAGCTATGGTTACTTTACAACAAGAATACTTCTCCATATGCCTCCTGGTACTCCAAGAAGATCAACAAGAATCATTGAGAAGGCCAAGGCAGCTGCTCTAGTAGAGCATCAAAGTGAGCCCCCTAAGAAACAAGGCAAAAAGTCAGCAGCTTATTTAAAAGCATCAAAACGGAAGATTGATGACATGGAGCTGAAGAGTCTGAAGTTGTCCAGACTAAATATGAAGAAAAGATTGGAAAACCAGCAAAGGAGATGAAGAAAAGATGGTGGAATAGAGATTGGAAGATTGGTCAAAGCTCCGAATAAGGAATAGAATAAACTCTTGACTTCTGTCTTTTGTCACTCCACTGAGGCCTTTAATTCTATTCAATGATGATTCTAGTTTTTTTTGTTTATTTGATTGTTCATTAAACCATTGGCCAATGGTTTAATGGTTTATCAAATAAACAACAAAAACTACGGTCATCATCGGATAGAATTAAAGGCGTTATCAGAGTGAAAGAAGACAGAAGCCAAGAGTTTATTCTATTCATTATTTGGAGCTTTGACCAAGCTTCCAATCTCTATTCCACCATCTTTTCTTCATCTCCTTTGCTGGTTTTCCAACCTTTTCTTCATCTTTAGTCTGGACAACTTCAGACCCTTCAACTCCTTGTCATCAATCTTCCGTTTTGATGCGCTTTTAAATAAGTTGCTGACTTTTTGCCCTGTTTCTTAGGGGGCTCACTTTGATGCTCTACTAGAGGAGCTGCCTTGGCCTTGTCAATGATTCTTGCTGATCTTCTTGGAGTCTCGCCTTTGCCCCAATCAAATTTTGAGATCTTTGGGCCACTGTTTTCCTTCAAATACTTCTCCATATGCCTCCTGGTATGGATTTTCTCTCCTGTTGGTGCCGCAAACACAATTTCATTCTTTGTCGGAGTTCTAGATGGAAAGAACTGCAAAGGAAATAAAATTTATCAATACTCATGCGATAACATGCAACAAAACAACACTTGTAACACATACATGATCTTGTTCCAGGTTATTAACAAGCAGTTCCTAATGTGAAAAATGATTCTCTCTTCCCTACTCTAACATCATCACAGTAGATTATAAGTCTTTGATATTCATGCTGTTAAATGATAAAACAAGAATTTTGCCTTATTATTGAAAATGTTTCTTTAAAGCATTTTAGTGCCTAGTTAAACCAGACGGCGTATGTACCTAGATCAAATCAGGTTAGTTAGGGATATGTTTTCCATGGAAAAGGGAAATCAAATTATTGGTAGTTGCATGGGTTTTGTAAAACTCAAGGCAAACTAATGCAATTTACCTTAGTAAATAATAAGAAAAAGGTTGTTACGTAAATAATAAGATCAGAAAATGATAGAATTTTTTTTCATCTTTTATATATATACGAGGACTACTAATTTACATCCACCCAAAAATACTAAGGTTTTGATTAAAAATCCAGTTTGTCTCTATTCAAACCAATTTCAAAAGGAACATATATACACACACACATAACTGCGACGGAAGCAGACAACAAATTGTGCCGCTAAACCTCTTTCGATGATCCATTGAATTTTAAGTAAAAATTTGACGGTCTCTAATGCTAAGAAGCTAAACATGTCTTTGGAATTGACTGGTTTCAATAATACCTTGTGGATCTTGCTCTTGTCTTTAGAACTCGTGTCCATGTGGTTCACTTGGACATGCTCCCATGATGAATCTGCTATCGCAGTAAACAAGATTGAATCAATTAACGCACATAATTTCAAAGGTGAAAAAGAGAAGATTGATGTGGATAGTCGTTTTTTTTTTTTTTTTTTTTTATGAAATCAAAAGCATGTACCCAAAATAAGGGATAAATTAAAATCAGAATCTTGTTCTCATGGAAAAAATATATAATTTGATGATCAATAAATCAACGATGTTAGATCCAATAACTTTACTCGTAAACAATTTTATTTAAATAATAGTGAAGGTAATTAATAGTTTGATGATCAATAAACTATTTTATTTAAATAATTTTATGATTAATAAATCAACAATGTTAGATCCAATAACTTTACTCAAACCAACCTTATAATTAATAGTGAAGGTAAAGCAAAATAAGTATTAAAGGGTATATAATCATGCATCCTTAGTGGACATAAAAAAAATTAAACGATTCAGATATATTCATATAGTATGAATGCGATTAACTTATATTATTAATGGATACCTTTGGTATTTCGTCTATTTGATTGTGAGATTTATGTCAATTTAATTTGATGAATATCTTCTGCCTCGTCTACAGATTTACCTTCACCCATGACTGCAACAATCAAACTAGATAAGTTAATCTGAACAATTTGAGAAGAAAATAAACGCGTAATAGATCTGGTCAAACTATTATATCTAGGATTCTATCAATGATTGTTGTTGTCATCAATTAGTTGTAAATCGGGGACAAATTGACAACTAGATTAATATGTTATGGACTTGACAGAGGATTCAAAGGATAAACCATCCGTGGACTTAAAAGGCAGTGAAATATTGAAAAGTTGATTAATAGAGAATATTTTAGAGAACTCATGAAAAGAATAACAAATGGTATGAAGAATTACGAGAGAAACTGGAGGACAAAAACAAAGTATAAATAAGAAGAAGCACTACAAAGAAGAAAGTGAGGATGAAGATATTGTGGATGCGGCCACTTTTATATGCAGTGAGTAAAAGAGAAGATGTGTCATTAGGGTTAGGGATTATAGGTTTGGGTCTATGTAGGTTATATACGACATCAAGGAAATTGCTCTATTGGCCCAAGAAACCCTAGTTTCTCATTGTCAAACACCCCCGACCCCCCCCCCCCCCCCCCCCCCCCCCTCCCTCGAAACTACCTTTGTATATAATGGTCGATTTTTTTTTATAAGGCAACAACACAATGATATAAAAAAGGAATGGAAGACAGTCCAACGAAATTGAGATGTCTTTACGTTCTGATTGGATCAAACCATATCTTTTAATCGGTCAAATTAATTAAAGTGACGTTATTTCCCAATCAAAAGTTACAAACTAATTGGATCAGAAACAAAGTTCCAATTAAATCCTCTATCGGATTTAAAACATTTTTTCAAAAAAAAGCAACATAAATTAACCATAAATGTTTTTTTCCATCAAACGTACATATAGATCAAACATAATTAAAATTACTAAACATACAAGTTAAATGGACAATACTTCAAAAAAATTATAGAATAAAATGAAATTTCAACAACTTAGTTTGAACGAATGTGCATTAAATACTTGTTTCCTTGCAAGGGGACCTTTTTTCTTTATAACATGCATAATTGTGCTCAATTGATTGATATGAAGATATGCTTTTGGAGTCTTTTTGTACCTTTTGGTGTGATATATCATGTTGTCCTAATCCATCTGTTGTTGTAGTTCATGTAATATGAATGGGTTAATAATGCTTTACCCCCCTGTAATATGGGTCATTTCCGAGTTAGCCCTCTGTAAAATTTTTGTTTTGGTTTTCGTCCTTGTAATTTTTTTTTCTCCAGAATACCACCCTAATAGGCCATTAAAAAACCAAAACTTCCGGAAAAAAATTCTAAAAATGGCCTTTTAAGGGGGGTATTCTGGAAAAAAAGAATTTTAAATGGATGAAAACTAAAACAAATTTTTTAGGGGGGTAAATCCAATATGAATTTATAGGAAGATATGCTTTTCTTTGTTATACTTGGAATAGGTTTCATGTTTTGGTGGTTGATGTTTTTGTTGTATGGTGCCTGCTTTGTCTTTTTGATCTACTCTTTACAAACCTTGTGCTTAATGTGTTGAGGCAAAATCCCTAATTAATTTTAAAGATAATAAACAAATATGATTAAAGAATTAATGGACTTTGATTAATTACTTGGTATTTAACTTGTGCTCTTGAGTGTTTTACTAAGACAGGAACAAGGTTTGAATCATACCAAGAATCAAGAAATCAAAGGACATTTGAATTCATGATCTAACACTGAGGTCAGAAAGTTAGATCAGAATGTTGCTCGAAGATCAGAATGTTCAGAAGCAACCCTGTTCAGAAGCAACCTTGCTCAGAAGCAACCCTGTTCAGAAGTAACCTTGCTCAGAAGCAACCCTGTTCAGAAGCAACCTTGCTCAGAAGCAACCTTGTTCAGAAGCAACCCTGTTCAGAAGCAACCTTGCTCAGAAGCAACCCTGTTCAGAAGCAACCTTGCTCAGAAGCAACCCTGTTCAGAAGCAACCTTGTTCAGAAGCAACCCTGTTCAGAAGCAACCTTGCTCAGAAGCAACCTTGTTCAGAAGCAACCAGTTCAGAAGCAACTAGTTCAGAATCAACCTAGTTCAGAAGGTTGTTCAGAAGCAACCTAGTTCAGAAGGTTATTCTTATACAAGCCAAGAATCTCAAGAACTGTGATCAAGGTCATGCAAGGCACATGTGACATGAATATATGTCCAGGAAAGTACATTTGCATGGATCAATCAAGCAATAAAGGCATATACAAGAGTTATGTCAAAGAAGGCATTCAATGTTCATTTAATACTATGAACATTGATGTACTAGGAATATTTCACAAAGGAATATCATCCTAGATGTTATCATCACTGCTCTTCATTATTGTTTCACTATTAGGATTTGATTACATCAAATGATAGTCTTACAAATCAGCCTAAGTGAAACAGATGGAACATTCTGATGATCAGAATGTTCAAGCTCAGCTCATGCTTACTTTATGAACAGTATAGTAGGTGAAAAGCAAAAAGCAAAAGCAAAGCAAATCTGTCATCTTCAACAAGAGATAGACACGTCTGAGAGTTGGTACTGAACAAGGACAACACAATCTCTCAAAGCATGGGCATGAAGATGCAGAATCCCACTAAATCCTCCTGCACCGGTTCCAAGACAAAATCTGGGAAAGGAACATTCTGATGTATGAAGAAAAGTCCATACATTGGTTATTGTCCAGAAATTCATATGAAAAGCATATGCATAGCCCATAACTTCATGTGTTCATTCATACATGATGAACCCAGATGAAGAACATGATGAACCCAGATGAAGATCATCATGAACACAACAACATTCTGATGTTCATCAGAGATCAGAATGTTTGCCCAAAATTTCAAGTTAAAGCTTGTGGGACCCAGGACACATGGCATAACACCATTGGACACCCTACAACGGCTATATGAGCCCAAGGACTCTATAAATAGAGGGCTTGGCCTTAGCAAAACTTGCACCATTGCAAAGCATACAAGAAAACAACTCTGATTTTGTTTGAAGCTTTTGCAAACTGAAATTGATCAATCTCTAAGTCTTTCATCAACTTAGTGCAAATCAATACTCTTGTTATCTGTAGGATAACCTTTTCTTCTTCCTGCACTGTTTGTTTCACAAACACCCAACTTCCATACAAATTGTAACAAAGTCTCATCTAGCTTTTAGAGGTCCTAAAGTGTTAGGTTGAGCAAAGGTTGTAAAAGTCTAAGTGGTTAACTTAGCAAGAAGGTGCAAGCCTGCTGAGGCTTAGAGAATACAGGATTGTAATTGTTCAGGTGAACAAGATTGTAAGGTGCAGGACTTGAGAGGTTATCTCAAGCATCTTAGTGGAAACTCTCACAGGATTGTGGGGAGTGGACTAGCCCACATTGGGTGAACCACTATAACTCTTTGTGTGTTCTTTCTTTCTTCTCTATACTCTTTTATCTACAGTATACACAACACACACTTACACTTATACTTTATTAAACAATTTTGTTTATGAACTTCAGAACATTCTAAAGTCAGAAAGTTAACATAATTCCAAGTAAACAACTTGAGAATCATTTTTAAGTTTCAGGATAATTTTTAAAGGGTCACAATTCAAACCCCCCCCCCTTCCTTGTGACTATTTTATCTACTTCAATTGGTATCAGAGCAAGGCTCTAAGGGTTTGAACACTTAAACAAGTGTTAGAGAAAAGATTCAGGAAGTATGTCTAAAGTCAAGTACATAGCTGAAGGAGGATCTTCAAATAGACCACCACTCTTTGATGGATCAAACTACTACTTCTGGAAAGGCAAGATGGAACTCTTTCTCAGATCTCAAGACAATGATATGTGGGCAGTCATCACAGATGGAGACTTTGTTCCAACAACCAAAGAAGGAGCTGTCAAAGCAAAAAGTGCATGGTCAACAGATGAAAAAGCTCAGGTATTACTAAACTCTAAAGCTAGACTCTTTCTATCATGTGCACTAACCATGGAAGAAAGTGAAAGAGTTGATGAATGTACAAATGCTAAAGAAGTATGGGATACTCTGAAAATACATCATGAGGGTACATCTCATGTCAAAGAAACTAGAATTGACATTGGAGTCAGAAAATTTGAAGTCTTTGAAATGAGTGAAAATGAAACCATTGATGAGATGTATGCAAGATTTACTACAATAGTAAATGAAATGAGATCTCTTGGAAAGGCATATTCCACTCATGATAGAATTAGAAAAATTCTGAGATGTCTTCCAAGTGTGTGGAGACCTATGGTCACTGCAATCACTCAGGCCAAAGATTTAAAATCTATGAACCTGGAAGATCTCATTGGTTCACTAAGAGCTCATGAAGTTGTACTTCAAGGAGACAAACCAGTGAAGAAGGTAAAAACACTTGCCTTAAAAGCATCTCAGCAAACCCCATCAGTTGCTGATGAAGATGTGCAAGAACCACAAGAATTAGAAGAAGTTCATGAAGAAGAAGCTGAAGATGAACTTGCACTAATCTCTAAAAGAATTCAACGGATGATGCTGAGAAGAAATCAGATCAGAAAGAAGTTTCCAAAGACCAACATCAGCATCAAAACTGAAGCTGACAAAAGTCAAGTCACTTGCTATGGATGCAACAAAACTGGACATTTCAAAAATGAATGTCCTGACATCAAAAAGGTTCAAAGAAAACCTCCCTTCAAGAAGAAAGCAATGATCACATGAGATGACATGGAAGAATCAGATTCTCAAGAAGATGCAGATACAGACATGGGACTGATGGCTCAGTCAGATGATGAGGAAGAGGTAATTATCTATAAAACTGATTCTCTATATAAAGATCTTGAAAATAAAATTGATAGTCTCTTATATGATTCAAACTTCTTAACTAATAGATGTCACTCTTTAATCAAAGAACTTTCTGAGATAAAAGAAGAAAAAGAAATACTTCAAAACAAGTATGATGAGTCTAGAAAGACCATAAAAATTCTGCAAGATTCTCATTTTGACATGTCAGAAAAACAAAGAGAGATAAACAGAAAACAAAAAGGCATTATGTCTGTACCTTCTGAAGTACAAAAGGAAAACATACTTTTGAAGAAGGAAGTTGAAACATTGAAAAAGGATCTGACAGGGTTTATAAAATCTACAGAAACTTTTCAAAACATAGTAGGATCTCAAAATGAGAGTACTAAGAAATCTGGCTTAGGCTTTAAGGATCCAAGCAAAATTATTGGAAGTTTTGTACCTAAAGCTAAAATAAGAGTTAAATGTTGTTTCTGTGATAAGTATGGACATAATGAATCAGTATGTCATGTTAAGAAAAAATTTATCAAACAAAATAATTTAAATCTTAGTTCAGAACGTTCTCATCTCAATAGATCAGAAAGTTCACAAAAGGCTGAAAAGGCTAAGAAGACATGTTTCTACTGTAACAAATCTGATCATAAAAGACAGAATGTTACTTTCAGAAAAGATCTCTTAGAAGAACTAACCCTCAAGGACCCAACATTACATGGGTACCTAAAATTTTTATCTTGTCAAATGTAGGTCCTGCCTCAGGGTGCAAGAACAAAACCATGGTACCTGGATAGTGGTTGTTCTAGGCACATGACAGGTGACAGGGATTGTTTTCTAACTTTTGAAAAGAAGGATGGAGGACTAGTGACATTTGGAAACAATGACAAAGGTAAAATCAGAGGTAAAGGTACTATAGGTAATCTTAACTCTGCTAGAATAGAAAATGTTCAGTATGTGGAAGGTTTAAAACATAATCTACTTAGCATAAGTCAATTGTGTGATAGTGGATTTGAAGTTATCTTTAAACCTAACATATGTGAAGTCAGACAAACCTCCTCTAACAAATTGTTTTTCTCTGGTTCAAGAAGAAAGAACTTATATGTTTTAGAACTAAATGATATGCCTGCTGAATCTTGTTTTATGTCTCTTGAAAAAGACAAATGGATCTGGCACAAAAGGGCTGGTCATATAAGCATGAAAACCATTGCTAAACTTTCTCAACTTGATCTAGTTAGAGGTTTGCCTAAGATTAGCTTTGAAAAGGACAGAATCTGTGAAGCATGTGTTAAAGGTAAACAAGTAAAAAGTAGTTTTAAAACTATTGAGTTTATCTCAACTCAGAAACCTTTAGAGCTTCTTCACATTGATCTGTTTGGTCCTGTTCAAACTGCAAGTCTAACTTGCAAAAGATATGGATTTGTTATTGTTGATGATTTCTCCAGATTTACATGGGTGCTATTTTTAAAACATAAAGATGAATCTTTTGAAGCATTTCAAAACTTTTGCAAAAGAGTTCAAAATGAAAAATGTTATAATATCATCACAGTTAGGAGTGATCATGGAGGAGAATTTGAAAATGCATCCTTCAAAACATTCTTTGATGAAAATGGTATTAAACATAATTTTTCTTGTGCAAGAACTCCACAACAAAATGGAGTTGTTGAAAGAAAAAATAGAACCTTGCAAGAAATGGCAAGAACAATGTTAAATGAATCAAATGTTGAAAATTACTTTTGGGCAGAAGCCATTAACACATCTTGTTACATTTTGAATAGAGTTTCTATAAGAAAGGTTCTTAACAAAACCCCATATGAACTCTGGAAAAATATTAAACCTAGCATATCTTACTTTCACATTTTTGGCTGCTATTGTTACATACTGAACAATAAAGAAAAATTGGGTAAGTTTGATCCTAAATCAGATAAAGCTATCTTTTTAGGATACTCTACAACTTCTAAAGGTTATAGAGTGTACAATCTAAAAACCCAGACAGTTGAAATTAGTATGCATATCATATTTGATGAATATGATGAACATTCTAAACCTAAAGAGAATGAAGACACTGAAGTACCAACACTTCAGAATGTTCCAGTTCAAAATACTGAGAACACAGTAGAGAAAGAAGATGATCAGAATGTTCAGGATCAATCTTTTCAAAGTCCACCTAGAAGCTGGAGAATGGTAGGGGATCATCCTACTGATCAAATCATTGGAAGCACAACTGATGGTGTAAGAACCAGATTGTCCTTTCAAGATAACAACATGGCAATGATTTCTCAAATGGAACCCAAGTCAATCAATGAAGCCATTATTGATGACTCTTGGATTAAGGCCATGAAGGAAGAACTTTCTCAGTTTGAAAGAAACAAAGTTTGGAACTTGGTTCCAAATAATCAAGATAAAACCATCATTGGAACAAGATGGGTTTTTAGAAACAAGCTTGATGAAGAAGGTAAAGTTGTCAGAAACAAAGCAAGAAAAGGTTCTAGTTTTGATCTTGTAGCCTATTGTGATGCTGATTATGCTGGAGACAAAGTTGAGAGGAAGAGCACAAGTGGATCCTGTCAATTCTTAGGACAAGCATTGATTGGATGGTCTTGCAGAAAGCAAAACACTATTGCACTCTCCACAACTGAAGCTGAGTATGTATCTGCAGCTAGCTGCTGCTCTCAAATTTTATGGGTAAGAAATCAGCTGGAAGATTACTCTCTAAGGTACACAAGTGTTCCTATTTATTGTGACAATACAAGTGCAATTAATCTTTCTAAGAATCCTATTCAGCATTCTAGGTCTAAACATATTGAAATAAAACATCATTTCATTAGAGACCATGTTCAGAAAAAGAATATTGCATTAAGCTTTGTTGATACTGAAAATCAATTGGCTGACATTTTCACAAAACCCCTTGTTGAGGATAGATTCAATTCTCTTAAAGAAAAATTGTTAATCATGAAAAATCCCAATAAAGATTGATTACTGATCACTAAGGGCCTTAAACTAAACCCCTTGATGTCAATCTGATACAAATCAGATAGATCCATCTCAATCCCACACTCATCAGAATGTTCCTGAGTTCAGAATGTTCCTGAGCTCAGAATGTTCATCAGGTCAGAATGTTCAAATGATCAGAATGTTCATTGCAATATTCATATGATCAGAACATTCACAAGTTTGTTCATCTGAGTTTATCTATTCATGATGTTCTTGAAATTTTTTTTCAGAACCCAAATTCTGGGTCAAACAATCTCATGCGTGAGATCTTGTTTTGACTTATTCAAAAAATCCCTCCATAATCTTAAGCATTTAATGCTTGGTTATAAGAAGTCATGTTTAAGGTTTAACCACCATGTAATGGCTTAACCATCAAATCATCCCAAATCCATTCATCTTCCCAAACGGCTACTTTTTCCTTTCTCTCTCCTAGGCGTTGCTTTTTGACAGTTTTTCATCCTTCCCAATGCTAACTGTCATCATATCACTACTATTCTTTTTCTCTTGCACGTTTTGTCTATATAATCAGTTACCAACTCTGATTATTTCACTTCCATCTCATTTCCTAACCTCTCATCTCTCTCCTTGCAAAAAATTCAAACTGCTCTGTTCTTCATTTTCTGAAAAAATGGTTAGAACCAAAACTACCCCAAGACTTTCTGAAGAACATTGTCAACCACCACCATCCAACACCGCTGCTGATCAAACCTCTGATCAACAACTTTTGAGTGAAACCCCTGTACGCACCATTCTTCAGGACGTAATCATTCCTGCTTCTGAAAATCCCAAATCTTCCAAAACCAGATCCTCTAAGAAACCCATCATCAAACCCAGACCAATACCTACCAGACGATCAACAAGGATGAAGAAACCTTTGAAGAAACCAAAGGTATCTCACGTGAATCTAGATTCTGACGAAGAAAAAGAAGATTCAAGTGATGATGAATACTCTGAGGATGAAACAGAGGAAGATCCAGAAGAAGAGGATGAAGACTCTGAACAAACTCTTTCTGACGCAATGAAATCAGTAAAAGCTTCCTCAAAAAGGGATAAGGAACTTACAAAGAAAATACTTCAAAGGAGGAAGGAGATTGCTGCTGAAGCTATGCCCTTATCTGAGGAAAAGACCTCTGAAGATGAAGAAGAAAGTGAAGAGGAAGAATCTGAAGAAAAGGCTGAAAAAGAAGAAGAGAAAGGCTCTTCTAAGAAGCATGGGAAAGGTAAAGATATTACTAAACTTGCTGCTACCTTAAAAGCATCTAGGGCTGAGAAAATTGCTCTCAGACCTATGAGCAGAACCAAGTATTTCAACCTTGAAAGTCTGGAAACCAAGGCATGGAATATGAAGGAGTTCACTGAACCTCAAGGATGGACCAACTTCATAACTCTTCAAGAACACACCTATGAAGACTTGGTCAGAGAGTTCTACACCAACCTATCAGTTCAGGAAAAGAAGAATGGAAATGAGAAGTTTCTCATATCATCAGTCAAAGGTGTAAAGATCAAGATGACTCAGGAATTTGTCTCTGAAGCATTCAAAATTCCAAATGAAGGTAATCAGCTATACTCTAGCTTTTGGTTTGATGAGTCTAGAGTTAACCGTAACAAACTCATAGTTAAATACACCAAAGAAAATCACACCTTTAACTCCACAAACCTGGAAGATACTCCCAAAATTCTTCACAACATGATTAGGCATTGTCTTTTACCTAGATGTGGATCTTTTGAACTTGTCTCTGACATAGATCTTTGTTTCATCTACCATCTCATGAAAAAGATTAAGTTAAATCTGTGTTTTTTCATTATTCAACACATGATTGATTCATGCCTAGCCATAAAACAAACATCTGCTGGACTACCCTATGGAATGCATCTCACTTCCATTTTTCAAAAGGCAAAAGTGCCCCTTGAAGGAGAGAAACGCAAGCTGGATTTTATGACCTTTTCTTCCAAGACCTTAGGTCAACTCCATATTACTTCATCCAACATGCCAGCCTCCAAAACTTCTGGACCCTCTGGATCTGGTAAAAGAAATTCTGATCAGAATGTTCAGAAAGCTGTGAAGAAAAGAAGGGTTGAAGAGATTACAGATACCAAAACTCCCTCTCCACCAGCAGAAAATTTGTTCTCTGAAGTCTCCAAGCTTGCAAAGGAGATTGTTGAAGAAGGAAGCTCGCAGTTCAAAACCTTGATTGGAGAAGATGATGCTCAGAAGGTTGATGATGCATCTCTTCAAAAAGAAGCTGAGAAAGTCAATCAAGCTGAGGAAAGTGAAGAAATCCCTCAAGATGCTGCTTCCAATCCTGATGATCAAAGAGTTGAAGAAAATACTGAGTTTGGTACTCAGAATGTTGATGGAAAAACTCAGGAAGTGGCTGAGCTCTTAGCTTCAAATATGAACATTGAAGAAGAAGCTCAAGATGTGGAGTTCTCAACTGGATTTGATCTCAATATTGAAGATATCAACATTGACTTCAATAGTGAGTTGTTTCAAGATGGACAAGAAACAACTCAGCAAGCTCCAAAAGTGTCTAAAGCCCAGAATGATGAAGATATTCATGTCATGGCTGATCAAGACAATCAAGAGCTTGATGATCAGCATGCCTCAAATGAACTTCCTCCAGATGGCCAGCTGTCAGTTGATCCCATGCCTTTGGCATCAGGATCTCTGCCCTCTGAGGAGGTACAGCTCATGGCCCAAAATGGTCAGAATGTTAACCCATCATCCTCCACCATGGATTCTGTTGCAGGTGCTACCAACTTCTTGGTCTCTGACCTCCCTACTCCACCTTTCATTCCTTCATCCACTCCACCACCACAACAAATGAAGACCACCACAACAAGCAAACTTCCAAACATGGCTGCTTTATTTGACTCTCTCAACACCTTTGTGTCTGCAAACAGAGAGCAAGCTGAAGCCTCTGGTCCTGCTGAACCTGCTAAGCCTTCAAGAGCAGAGAAGATAGCCTCAAGGGCACTTAGAGTCTCCACCAAGACCCACAAAATTGCTTGTGTGCTGGCTGACTGGACTGTCAAAGTCCATGCTCCTGGTTTGGCCATTCCACCTCCAGTTTTTGATGACCCCTCCATCTTTGAAGCAGAACCCTCTTCTGATTCTGGAGACTCCACTCCATGAATCTTTTCCGAATTCCTCCCTATCCTTTTTGCAGATGACAAAAGGGGGAGAAGCTTTAGGATTCAAAGTCTTTAAGTTTTTTTTAGTTATAGGCCCTAAGTAGGTCTAGGTGATCAATTGTTATTGGGGTTTACAAACTCCATCTTTTGCTTTTGCTTGATCACATGCACTTTGAATTTCTTTTTTGTTTTTTGAACCAAATGTATCATGCAATGTACTTCATGTCTTATATCAATGAATGAATATTGATTTTGGTTCAATCTTGCATTTTTTATATTATGCAATATATTATGAAATTGAGGGGGATCTTTTTAAAGTTCTTAAAAACTCTGCATAATGGATTATAAAAATGAGGGGGAGCATTAAAATAAATTTTTTAGCTCTGTTATATAATCAAAATCCTTAATCCTAAATCATAAGTTTATCATCTTCAAAAAGGGGGAGATTGTTGAGGCAAAATCCCTAATTAATTTTAAAGATAATAAACAAATATGATTAAAGAATTAATGGACTTTGATTAATTACTTGGTATTTAACTTGTGCTCTTGAGTGTTTTACTAAGACAGGAACTGAATCATACCAAGAATCAAGAAATCAAAGGACATTTGAATTCATGATCTAACACTGAGGTCAGAAAGTTAGATCAGAATGTTGCTCGAAGATCAGAATGTTCAGAAGCAACCCTGTTCAGAAGCAACCTTGCTCAGAAGCAACCCTGTTCAGAAGCAACCTTGCTCAGAAGCAACCCTGTTCAGAAGCAACCTTGCTCAGAAGCAACCCTGTTCAGAAGCAACCTTGTTCAGAAGCAACCCTGTTCAGAAGCAACCTTGCTCAGAAGCAACCCTGTTCAGAAGCAACCTTGCTCAGAAGCAACCCTGTTCAGAAGCAACCTTGTTCAGAAGCAACCCTGTTCAGAAGCAACCTTGCTCAGAAGCAACCTTGTTCAGAAGCAACCAGTTCAGAAGCAACTAGTTCAGAAGCAACCTAGTTCAGAAGGTTGTTCAGAAGCAACCTAGTTCAGAAGGTTATTCTTATACAAGCCAAGAATCTCAAGAACTGTGATCAAGGTCATGCAAGGCACATGTGACATGAATATATGTCCAGGAAAGTACATTTGCATGGATCAATCAAGCAATAAAGGCATATACAAGAGTTATGTCAAAGAAGGCATTCAATGTTCATTTAATACTATGAACATTGATGTACTAGGAATATTTCACAAAGGAATATCATCCTAGATGTTATCATCACTGCTCTTCATTATTGTTTCACTATTAGGATTTGATTACATCAAATGATAGTCTTACAAATCAGCCTAAGTGAAACAGATGGAACATTCTGATGATCAGAATGTTCAAGCTCAGCTCATGCTTACTTTATGAACAGTATAGTAGGTGAAAAGCAAAAAGCAAAAGCAAAGCAAATCTGTCATCTTCAACAAGAGATAGACACGTCTGAGAGTTGGTACTGAACAAGGACAACACAATCTCTCAAAGCATGGGCATGAAGATGCAGAATCCCACTAAATCCTCCTGCACCGGTTCCAAGACAAAATCTGGGAAAGGAACATTCTGATGTATGAAGAAAAGTCCATACATTGGTTATTGTCCAGAAATTCATATGAAAAGCATATGCATAGCCCATAACTTCATGTGTTCATTCATACATGATGAACCCAGATGAAGAACATGATGAACCCAGATGAAGATCATCATGAACACAACAACATTCTGATGTTCATCAGAGATCAGAATGTTTGCCCAGAATTTCAAGTTAAAGCTTGTGGGACCCAGGACACATGGCATAACACCATTGGACACCCTACAACGGCTATATGAGCCCAAGGACTCTATAAATAGAGGGCTTGGCCTTAGCAAAACTTGCACCATTGCAAAGCATACAAGAAAACAACTCTGATTTTGTTTGAAGCTTTTGCAAACTGAAATTGATCAATCTCTAAGTCTTTCATCAACTTAGTGCAAATCAATACTCTTGTTATCTGTAGGATAACCTTTTCTTCTTCCTCCACTGTTTGTTTCACAAACACCCAACTTCCATACAAATTGTAACAAAGTCTCATCTAGCTTTTAGAGGTCCTAAAGTGTTAGGTTGAGCAAAGGTTGTAAAAGTCTAAGTGGTTAACTTAGCAAGAAGGTGCAAGCCTGCTGAGGCTTAGAGAATACAAGATTGTAATTGTTCAGGTGAACAAGATTGTAAGGTGCAGGACTTGAGAGGTTATCTCAAGCATCTTAGTGGAAACTCTCACAGGATTGTGGGGAGTGGACTAGCCCACATTGGGTGAACCACTATAACTCTTTGTGTGTTCTTTCTTTCTTCTCTATACTCTTTTATCTACAGTATACACAACACACACTTACACTTATACTTTATTAAACAATTTTGTTTATGAACTTCAGAACATTCTGAAGTCAGAAAGTTAACATAATTCCAAGTAAACAACTTGAGAATCATTTTTAAGTTTCAGGATAATTTTTAAAGGGTCACAATTCAAACCCCCCCCTTCCTTGTGACTATTTTATCTACTTCATAATGTAGTTGCAAATTTAATATGGTTTACATTATAAGAAAAAAATTTGAATAGACAAATAAATTATATACACACACACATGAAAAGGTGTTGTGACTAAAATGCTAAACAATGTAGTGAATTTGCAAAATGTTACAATCTTATAGTTAGCTTACCTACTAAAACAAGCTTAGTGCCAAGGATACTAATCCCTCAATCTAAAAAAAAGACTAATCCCTCAAAAATATATTACGTTATTCCTTTCCATTCTAGCCGAAATCCTCTGCAGCGTTGATGACAGGTCATCTTGCATTATTCTTAGCATGTTTTTCAGTTTACTTTAATAGGAAATAGCACCAAAAAGGAGGAGTATTAGAATGATTGCCTATGATTTCGGGACTTTTGTAATGTTTTCTATATTTGAGTCTGTAATTGTAGTTTTCCCGAAACAAAGCAATTTGAGGGGGGTTTTAATTAATTCATGAAGAAATCATGCAAATCGGCAAATCAAGAAAATCGGAAAATCAAGAACATCCGAAGAATTACGAAGATTCAAAGAAACGAAGAATGAATATTCAAGAGACCTCAGAAGACTTACAAATGGGAGAAATTCTGTTCCCAAGACTTAAAACGACCGAAAATCGAAGAATTTGGTTCCAGGATAAAGATGCCATGCGGCTAGCACATTTGCAATGTGTCTAGAATATGGTTTTGGAACAAAATGTGTTTAACATTACCACCTTTAAGTTTTTATGATAACAAGGTATTAAAAAATGTTAATTGGATATGCTAATATTTGTTCAAGTGTGCAGGGCAATAGACAAAAAGTTAAATGTCTTTAATTCAAGTATAGGTTCTGGAAGAACAAATAAGAGCAATGGAATTTACAAAAAGCAAGCTTGTGTTGAAATATAGAGTCTGAAGAAGGCAGAGTCTGAAGACAAAGAACGTCTGATATCAGAAGTTGTCTACTAGAAGCTGACGTCATCAGAGAGTGTGAATAACCATCAAAAGCTGGAGTTCATTAGAATCTGGAGACTGAAAGCTGAAGTTAGTTAAATGTTGTTATTCTGAATGCATATGATTGCAGAAGGTATGGAAGCCTAGAGCAACGACTATTTCAGAGGAATTAGAAGACATTAAATGCTTATCCATTGAAGACTGCAGGAAAAGGACATAGTACAATTGTACAACCACTACCTCCACTACTCCAATCCTTGTGTCTACAATTGTACAAGACAACAGATGTGACTACGCTGGTTATTCTCTATAAATGGAACGAATTTGAAATTGTTCCTTCATAGGACAATAACCAAATCAACCAACAGATCATTGGTGATTATCAAGCTTCAACAACGACTCTTTTTGATGTGCTGACAATCAACAACGTCTCTCTCACACCTCTATATAAAGGAGTGAAGACTTGAAGATTGTAAGAGACTCACAACAATTTTACAGGTGCCAAAACTTTGCTGAAATTGTTTCACATCAAAGTTCAATTAGAAATTCTTAACGGGTTAATGGTGCTTTACCACCCTGTAATATAGGTCATTTTCGGTTTTTCCCCTGTAAATTATTATTTTTTATTTACCCCCTGTAAAAAAAAAATTTGGAATACCCCCCTAATAGGTCATAAAATAACGAAAAATTTCTGCAAAAAAAAAATAAAATCATTTTACAGGGGGTAAAGCACCCTTAATCTTTTCTTAACAAATTTCATATCTTAGAAACTCTCGCGTCTTAAGAGTTTGTATCTGATTTGTTTTGTGAACACCATTGATTGTATATCAAGTGTTCAACCTCAAACATATTTCTGTGTAATTCTGTTTGATTAGAAGTCTCTTGCTTTTGTTGAGCATAGGAAGTCTCTCGCCTTTGTGGTTGAGCATAGCAAACCTCTTGCCTTTGTGTTTGAGTAGTTTGAAGTCTCTTGCTTTGGTGCTTGAGCAATTGTAATCAGATATTGATTTTAGTGAACTCTCCTTGGAAGTGCAAGCGGGACATGACTACTTCCGGATTGTGGAAGGAACTTGTATAATTGTTTTGTGACTTTCTCTTCTGTCTCTCTCTCTCTCTCTACTTTATCCGCTGCATAAGACTCTAAACTTTGTTCAAGACTCTGAACTCTATCAGAATCTAAACTCTGGACTTAGTTTTTAAAAAAAGAAAAAGTCAACACAATTCAACACCCTCCCCCTCCTTGTGTTTTTCTCACTTTCATATGGAGTAGGCATCCATGCGCCTAGGGCATGGCTTTTGCGATACTCTCATGTGCCTTGAGCGCCTGAAAACTCAAGCCACAATTATTTTTTGTGTTATTATTTTGGTTAAAGCCCGCACTTTTAGTCCAAATCCAAGGACTTTTGGACCCTAAACCCTAAACAAGCCAATGACCACACTTATTTTAAAGCAGCAGTCGAAGGGCACTCGATTAGAATGCTAACCATACAAAGAACCTCACTTGTATGAATAGCTAGTAAACGTTTTTGCATTGCACTTGAAAGAATTTAGTTGACCACTAATGGAACTTGAGCACAAACTGACATTACAGTTCACAAGAACAATTGCCATAGCAAGGAGTGGAACTAATTTGTTACTAAAACGATACTCCCCAGGAGCATGATAAATTATGCAGACGACCAAAAACTTACTTCAATAACAGACTATTCAAAGAAGAATGTTGATGAGTTTACCATTGGATAATCAAATTAAGTTTACTAATAAGTTGGCTATAAAAACCACAATCTTTGAGAACACAACGTAACAAGAAGTACAAATGTGACCTCAGAACAACCGTAAACAAATAACAAGATCAATCATTGATGTAGGGCAGAACACATTGCCGCCGATATGATCTCAGAACATGAGTTTACTAATATCTTGTCTTATAAACCTAAAGATCTTTCATATTATTCTAAATTGATATATGACTTGAACATGCATCAATATATCATCAAAAAACTGAGATGTAATATTAGATAAGGAACATAAATATAGTAATAAAAATTAACAATAAGATCTCAAATACTTGCAACTGAAAGTCCGAAACTAAATTGCTGAGAACTTAAACAGCGATTGGGACAGGTAGAGGAGCAACAACAGCAGCAGGCCTGGTGTACTCTTCCTCATCCTTTGGAGTGTGAATTGTAACAATATCAGGTAGAGGAGTTTTAGGACCTTGCTTTCCTTTAGGATCCCAGTCAAGCATAATCTTCACCTTAATTCCAAGAACACCCTACAACATAAATGTCATATATAGTCATCATTAGCAACATAAATAAATACATAACAAACCAAACCAATAAGGTTTTTAGATGATAAACTAACTAACCTGTCTAAGAAGAACATGTCTAACAGCAGAGTCAACGTAATCCTTAACAGGTTGTCCAGATGAAATCATATAGTTTTGCTTAAACTTCATGGACTTAGCTCTCTGGGCCCTTAATTTTCCACTGACAATAACCTCACAACCCTTAGCACCACTTTCCATAACAAACCTCAAGACACCATAGCAGGCTCTGCGAACAGCAAGACCGCCGAGAAGCTTGTAACGAAGAGATTCGGCCTGGGCAATGGCACAGAGTCCCCTGTTGTTAACTTTCTCAGCATAAAGCTCAACACTGTTCTCAGGGAACTTAAACCTTTTCTGGACTACTGAGGTAAGCTCTCTGATCCTCCTTCCCTTCTCACCTATAAGGGAATCAGATTCAAATTACAAATAAATAAGATCATAATCATAAATCAAAATGATTAAACCACTAACCGAGAACAGCTTGGGTACGAGTAGCTCTGATGATGATTTCAGTGCGCATGGGAGTAACCCTAACCTCAACACCGGCATAGCCATCTTCAGCAAGCTCTCTCGTTAAAACCTCATTCAATTCAGCGAAGAAAACTCCGTCAGCGACGAACTGCAACAACACAAGCACGAATGAAATTAAATTAATTAAGAATTACTAGTAACGGATGGAGAAGAATTGGATTGATATTAACGAATCTGAGAACTAACCTTTCGCTTTTTGCTCATTTGGGTAGCCATGTTTGCAGTTTAAGCTACGGGGCGGCACGAACACACGGTGAATGCTGAAACTGAAACCCTAGTTTTGATGCGTGGAGAGAAATGGTTATGGATGGATGTTTTATATAGGCCCCATGCAGAATGGGCTGCCAGAATCTCTCTTAAAATATTTAGAATTTAAAAAACAAAAAAAAAGAATTAAATATAAATTTTAGGGAAAAATATATATATGATGTACTAAACATGACTGCAGAAAAAAATTCAAAATTTCGACTGATACACATGAGTTGACTTAAAAACAATGATCAAAAGTGATCAGGGAAAATATTTGGTGGACCAAAAATTAAAGAAAATCTTAAGAGAGACTAAAAGCAAAATTTTAAAATTTTATAGAGAACAAAAACTTATTTAACTCTTAAAACCATAGTTTTAAAACCCAGCTCGGACCGACCGATCCGTCCGGTTGAACCGTTAACCGGTTTGAGCTGGTTATCAGATCGGCCGTGCAATTGAACCGGTTAAAACCGACGTGGCTCGAAAAAAACCGATGACTCGGCCGGTTTTTTGAGTCAAACCGATTTTGTAATTTTTTTCAATTTTATGTCATAATTAGTCATTAAGCACGCATTAATACTCGGTTTAATACAATTAATGTGTTGCTTCCTAAAGTTTCAACTTTAATTTTTGTTGAAAAAATCAGAAATTGGAAAAATGGATGGATCTAGGAATCGAACCAGGCACATCAAAGTGTATCACTAAAATTCAAACCACTAGATTGACATTTTTTTGTGTTAGTAATTGAAATTTATTAAATATGTATGTATCTTACATCTTCATTTGTTACTTTGAAAGAACTCATCTTCATTTGTTAGTAATTGAATTTTTTGTTCAAAAAGAGCAGATATTTTAAATATAATATTTACACAATAATAACGAGCGTTCGGACGGACACTCTCGTGCCCGTCTGTCCGCTCTTTCTACTACGCTAACGTGTGTAACTTATAAACATTATGTTTTTGTTTGATGTTGGTTTACTTTTTTCTTGATTTATCTTGGACAAAAATATTAGAACTAAAAGAAATATCATACATTCAATATAAAAAGTTGAACTTGATACAAAAGGTAAGACGATACATGTCTACTTTTAATACGTTTGTAGTAATCTGTTAATAAATTTTGATTAATCAATACTACAAATATTAGTGCTTTCCAAAACAATTATCAATGGAAAGCTCATATTACGATTAATCAACAGATTCAATAATATATTGTATAAATATTAGTCATATTTTTGGCATTGTACCAAATTGTGTCATAATACTTGATCATTCACATCTTCATCCCATCACCTATAGGCCTTTATCCCTCACCAATATGTGTTTGTTTTTTGTAATCTGCATCTTCTCCTAAAAATTTCAGATATCTGATGCTTCATTTCTCAAGTTTGATATGATTTAAGAAAACTATAATTCTCAGGTTGATGAAATTAAGGTTAATGATATTAAAAATCTTTAATATATGCAAGCAAGAAGACAATTAGAGAATAATCAATATCCTAGTAATTTTAAGACTTGATGAGCATCTCACTCACACTATTTCCCAAAATAAAGGGAAAGAAGAAAATTGGTTAGAAATAGACTTAAGATACTAAAATTATGTTTAAAATATGAGGAAGTTGCCTTGAAAACATTAACTAAACCCCTATTTCTATCTCTGGTGCAACTTTCTCGCTACTATAACTCTTGTTCCAGTCTATCCGCTTTTATTTTTTATATTTTTTATGTTCCAGTCTATCCACTTTTATTCTTTATATTTTTTGATATTTTGCTATTTTATGTAACATATATAGGGTTTACCACCAATGGCACTGAAAATTATAAGTTCAGGTTCAACAATAAGATACTATAAAAGGAACCCAAACTTGTAACATTACCAATAAGAGAATTAAGGAGGGGCAAATTGATAGAAGGTAGTCCACATAATCAGAAATATCTCCAACCTTGTCTTCGAACTCAATTAACCATGATTTGACATAGAAAAGTAGAAACTGTGCACGGACCTTAGATAATCCATAGGCTGATATCTGGAATCAATGTTAAGCTTAAAACCGTGTGATTAGGTTGATTTTCGTGAAAATCTGCGTTCTTTCCGAGCCTATATTCATCGCTCACCACGCGAGTGTTCATGCTCCGCCTCGCGAGTACCCAGAAGTTGCTCGCCATAGCGAGTTGACCAGTGAGTCAACCTTGATTTTGAGAAATAATCCTTTAGTCGATCTTTAGATGGTTTTGAGTGCCTGAATGTATATAAGAATGATTAGGCAAGTTTTTGAAATGAAATCGAACACAGGGAAGTTAAAAATGGGATTTTTGGGTGAAAAATGTCAAGTTCCTGAGAGCACCCAGTTTCTTGTTTGCCAAGGCGAGCTGCTTATTCGCCAAGGCGAACATCCAATTTTGTGAACTCGCCATGGCGAGTAGAGGCCCTCGCCTCATGAGCTAGTGTTAGACAGACTACCTTGTTTAGGGTCTATGCGATTTTGTCGCACGAGTTGTTGTGAGTTGATCCTTGGGGTAGGAAATGAAGTTGCTTATACTGCTGTTGTTGTTTCAGTAAGTCTGATATAAATGATTTGATGTTGTTAATAATGTGATATAAATGTATATGCATTAAGTGAATTATATATGATGTTTAAGATTGATGTTGATTATCATTTGATATTGTTATATCATGAGTTGTTTTATGTGCTTCCTATGTTGTTGTTTATTATTGATTAAGCTGCATGAGTCGGTCTAAGATGTAAGATGTTGATCCAAATTTTTGGAATCATAAGATGTTGAGGTTTTCTACGTTGTAAGATGTTGAGTGCATGCATACTCATTTATGTTGAGGGTTTGATGCCCTGTGAGCTTTCACTCTACCCGTTAAGGGCTTGATGCCCTGTGAGCTTTTGCTCTTTACGTTGAGGGCTTGATGCCTTGTGAGTATATTTATGCTCTTATGTTGAGGGCTTGATTCCCTGGATTGGTACCACATGCATGATTTAAGAAGATAGAGTTGCATAGTCAAGTTGAAGTTGCATAGTCGAGTGAAGTTGTTAAGTTGTGATGTTTTAACGAAGTATTTGATGATGAATTATTACTTTGATGTGTTTATGATGTTTAGGTTGTTAAATATAATTGTTGAATTATATGCTTAATATTATTGTTTGTGAATCTCACCCCTTCTGCTTGGAAATGTTGCCTCTATACGTGGGTAACTTGCAGGTAACCAAGATTAGTCGCGGCATGGGTGGACTCTCTCACACGTGTGTCTTTAGGTGCTCTGATACGTAACGGGATGGGAACTTGTTATTGCTTTTCTATTCCTTACGTATTGTTTTATGAGATTTCATGACTATGTTGTTGGATTTGAATTATGAGATGTTTATGATTGATTTATGAGACAATTATGATGAGGCCTTCGTGCCATAGACTGTTTAGATGTTTAATAAATTTTGCTGCGAATTTTGAAAAGATTACGCTATTGAATTTTGAAGAATAAATAGTTATTTATTCCATTTATGATTTTAGGAAAAATAATGCGACATTCCGTTTTATGTGAATACTCTGATTATATATGCAAAAATTTTATGTTGGGAAAACGGGGTGTTACAATTGGTATCAGATCAGGTCGGTCCGTCCGGCCAAGTAGTAGAGTCGAGTTGTGTCGAGTAACAGTTGTAACTGTCTTATGTTGTTTCGATTGTTGTTTGTTGTGTAGAGAACTAGAATGGCTGGAAGAAACGACGCTGCGATTGCTGCTGCATTGAAAGTTGTGGCTCAAGCTGTGGGGCAACAGCCTAATGCTAATGTTGGTGTAACACCCCGTTTTCCCAACATAAAAATTTCATAAAAATAATCAGAGTATTCACATAAACGGAATGTCACATTCTATTTTATCTTATTTCTCTTTCTCCCCAAAACTCTCTCAAATCTCATAACAACCCTTAAACTCAATATTATTTTATTTTCAAATCTTATTTTATTAAATAATATAATAAGCTACCTGATAAATCATATAATCATATAATATATTCTAAATTCAATTAAACAATTAAATAAAACAAATTATTCAAAGAGGGCGTTACAACTCTACCCCCTTAAAAGAATTTCGTCCTCGAAATTCAAAGCACGCAAGAAAAGGAATTCAATTTATGCCTAACCATCTTAAACCATATATAGCCAAATTGAAACTTCAACAAAACATGTAAACCACATCAAAGTTAGTCAATCAAACATGATCATATAATAAACATATCTATTAATCAGAAACACAACAAAAACCAATCAAACAGCATAAAGATGGTAATACAACTGTTACTCGACGCAACTCGACTCAACTAAGCCGGACGGACCGACCTGCTCTGATACCAATTGTAACACCCCGTTTTCCCAACATAAAAATTTCATAAAAATAATCAGAGTATTCACATAAACGGAATGTCACATTCTATTTTATCTTATTTCTCTTTCTCCCCAAAACTCTCTCAAATCTCATAACAACCCTTAAACTCAATATTATTTTATTTTCAAATCTTATTCTATTAAATAATATAATAAGCTACCTAATAAATCATATAATCATATAATATATTCTAAACTCTTCTTAATAAATTCTAGACTCAATTAAACAATTAAATAAAACAAATAATTCAAAGAGGGCGTTACAGTTGGTGCCAATTGTAACACCTCGTTTTCCCAATATAAAAATTACAAACATATAATCAGAGTAAACAGCAATTAACGGGATATCACATTCTTAAAAATCTTCAAAACATAGATAAATAATAATTTATCCTTCATTAACCAAATAGCAGCGGAATAAAATTCAAATCATCATAAAGTCTTGGCACGCAGGCCTCATTAAAACATGTCATAATAATTCAGTCAAATATCATAAATGAACACGTAAAAGAATGAAGCATGTATATCATAAACCTCATCCCGTTATGTATCAGAGCGACCTAGACGACACAGTGAGGCAAGGCCACTCACGACGGCAAACTGCACATTAAGCTTGATCACCTGCAAGTTACTCAGACGAAGAGCAACATTTCCAAGCAGAAGGGGTGAGATTTCACAAAACAATAATATTAATCAATATAATTCAACAAATCATAATTAACAACATATACATCTTAAACATCATAGCATCATTGATAATATAATATCAAGCAATCAATTCATTCAATCATCATCAACAACATAACATCTTTTGACTCGACAATGTGACAATGCAACCTAAACCTCTTATATGCATGTGGTACCAATTCAGGGCATGAGCCCCCAACAGTTTAGTATTAATATACTTTTAGGGCATAAGCCCCCAACAATTATTTTGAGCTAAAGCTCCATCGTGGTGAGGACAAGGCTCCAGGGCATGAGCCCCCAACATATGTATGCTAATGCATGGACTCAATCATCTAAAACATCTTAATCAACATCTCATATACATCCAATAATTTGGAGTTCAACATCATCTTATTCATCTTATAATGACTCATGCAACTTGGTTAAATAACAAAAGCAGCATAATCAGATCACAACAACATTATACTTCATAACAACAATTCATTTCAACAACATCTTAATCATTCAATAATATTTCAAGTAATGCATTTAATCATTAAATCACATTACAAACAACTTAACAGTTGAAACAGCCTTACAGATTTCAGTTAACATCTTAAATATGTCTTACTACTACCTAAAGTTCCATTCCTAATCAATTCAATCAACTCAGGTCACGACATTCTCAAATGCATTCAGTTCTGGAAGTGCTCGCGAGGCGAGAGCATCTGCTCTCCATGGCGAGTACAAGCCAGATTTCCAACTCAAGTTGTTCTATGCTAAACCAGGTTCACTCTCATTCTAAATCATCCTCTAATCTTTAATAAACATCTTAAGGCACTCAAAAACATCTAAGGTTCAACTCAAAAGTCAAAATCACGAAATTCAACATGCTCTCTGGTCATGCTCGCTATGGCGAGTAAGGTTGCTCGCTATGGCGAGCTACGACATGTAACTCGCGAGGCGAGGGGTAATGGCTCGCGTGGCGAGCGATGAACTTCATCCCTCGCGAGGCGAGCGATGAACACAGGCTCGGGCAGAATTGCAGTTTTTATAAAAGTCCATCTAATCTCTTGGTTTAAAGCCTAATTTTGATTCCTGAATTCATCCTATTCATAATCTAAGGTCAAAGGACGGTTTTCGCACCAATTTAACAACCTAACATCAATGGATCATCAAATTCTCCTATTAACCCTAATTCCAAAACTTTTCTAATTCAATCCTAACTTTGTTAATTGATCATCAGAATTATAAGAATTAACATTACTGAATCATTAGTCTCACCCTTACCTTGTTTTGCAGAAATCGCAGCTCTCTCTTGGTCTTCTCCCTTGTATGGCTTTTTCTCCAAAAACAGTCGTACGTACAAAACGTTTTCTAAAACCTAGGTCTTTCCTTTTTATATCTCCTCCTAATATCTTATCTTATCTCACTTTCTCCCCCAAAACTCTCTAAAATCTCAAAACAGCCCTCAACTAAATATTTTATTTTATTTTCAAATCTTATTTTATTAAACAATAAAATAAGTCTCATATCTAAAAAAAATCATCAAAGCTCATAACTCATCTCAAAATCATCCAAATCATATAAATCATCAAAAATCATCAAAATTCACACATATATTATATAAATATAATATAATCGTCTAAACTCGATTAAATAATTAATTAAATAAAAGTGGGCGTTACACCAATGCTGAAGTAAGAATGTTGGAGACTTTCTTGAGGAATCATCCCCCCTATTTTTAAAGGAAGGTACGACCCTGATGAAGCTCAGACGTGGCTCAAAGAGATTGAGAGGGTTTTCCGTGTTATGCAATGCACTGAAGTTCAGAAGGTGCGTTTTGGTACGCATCAGTTAGCTGAGGAAGTTGATGATTGGTGGATTAGTCTTCTACCTACTCTAGAGCAAGATGGTGCAGTTATTACTTGGGCTGTGTTTAGGAGAGAGTTCCTAGACAGATACTTTCCGAAAGATGTTCGCGGGAAGAAAGAGATTGAGTTCCTTGAGCTGAAGCAAGGGAACATGTCGGTGACTGAGTATGCTGCTAAGTTTGTGGAGCTGGCTAAATTTTATCCACATTATACTGCTGAGTCTGCTGAGTTCCCCAAGTGCATCAAATTTGAGAATGGTTTGCGTGCTGATATCAAGAGGGCAATTGGTTACCAGAAAATCCGTAACTTTTGCTGAGCTGGTGAGCAGTTGCAGAATTTATGAGGCGGATACTAAGGCTCATTAGAAGGTTGTGAATGAGAGGAAAGGTAAAGGTCAGCAGAGTCATCCTAAGCCTTACCGTGCTCCTGCTGATAAGGAGAAACAAGGAGTTAATGATGAGAGGAGGCCGAGAAAGAAAGAAGCTGTTGCTGAGATTGTTTGTTATACTTGTGGTGAGAAAGATCAAAAGAGTAATGCTTGTACTTGGGATGTGAAACGGTGTTTCCGTTGTGGTAAGAAAGGACATACGCTTACATAATGTAAGCATGATGATGTTGTATGCTTTAACTGCAATGAAGAGGGTCATATTGGGTCACAATGCAAGAAATCAAAGAAGACTTAGACTACTGGTACACAGACAGATAATGAGGATCATTTGATTAGAGGTACATGTTACTTTGATAGTACTCCTTTAATTGCTATTATTGATATTGGTGCTACACATTTCCTTATTGCTATTGATTGTGCTTCTAAGTTGGGTCTTGCTATGTCAAATATGAATGGAGAGATGGTAGTCGAAACTCCAGCTAAGGGTTCGGTGACTACTTCTCTTGTTTGTTTAAGATGTCATTTGTCTATGCTTGGTCGAGATTTTGAAATTGATACGTTTTGTTTACCTTTGTGTGGAATGGATGTAATCCTTGGTATGAATTGGTTAGAGTACAACCATGTTCATATTAATTATTTTAGTAAGTCAGTGTACTTTTCTTCTGCTGAAGAAGAAAGTGGAGCAGAGTTCTTGTCTACTAAGTAGCTGAAGCAATTAGGACGTGATGGAATTTTGATGTTTTCTTTAATGGCATCTTTATCTATTGAGAATCAAGCAGTGATTAATAAGTTACAAGTGGTGTGCGATTTTCCTGAAATTTTTTCTGATGAAATTCCTGATGTGCCACCAGAAAGAGAAGTGGAGTTTTCGATTGATCTTGTTCCGGGTTCGAAGCCTGTGTCTATGACACCTTACCATATGTCGGCTTCTGAGTTAGCTGAGTTGAAGAAACAGTTAGAAGATTTACTTGATAAGAAGTTTATAAGACCAAGTGTTTCACCGTGGGGAGCTCTGGTATTGTTAGTTAAGAAGAAAGATGGTAGCATGACATTGTGTATTGATTATCGATAGTTGAATAAGGTAACGATAAAGAATAGGTATCCACTTCCGAGAATTGATGACTTGATGCATCAGTTAGTGGGTGCACGTGTGTTTAGCAAGATTGATTTGAGGTCCGGTTATCACCAGATTAAAGTGAAAGATGAAGATATGCAGAAGACGTCTTTTAGCACGCGTTATGGACATTATGAATATAAAGTGATGCCTTTCGGTGTTACAAATGCGCCTGGTGTGTTTATGGTGTACATGAATGATGGGATAAAACCGCAAGTGCACAACCTTACCGAAGTAGTAATAAAAGTATCGTTTCGACAGGGAGTTATGAATTCAATTATCTTTTAACAATGATTAGAATTAAAGTTTAAATGATTGAAAGTTGTATTTTTTTTATAATTAAAAGAAAATAACAATAATAAAATAAAAGCGGTGCCTTGGGATTATTGGTTCATCTAATTGACAAGTCATTCACAAACCAAACTATTAAACTTATAACCTTATGTTAGACCTAACTTCTAAAGACAGTTTCTCTTTTGTTCCTCTAGCAAGCAAGCCTATTTCGCTGACTTGATTACTATTAAATTTTGGTCCTAAGTTGCAACCAACCCTATTTCGCTGACTTGATCACAATTTAGAATCCTTGAAGTTCGAAACTATATGTCTCAAAGATTGTAAAGACTACTTCGCTGCCTTTACAATCTTTGTCTAAATTCACTTGTTCGAATATCAAAGCTCCACTTTCGTTTTATGAATTGATATTTGAGATGATGGATTAACAATTATCAAACCCTCAACTTTCGTTTCCACAGTTTGATAATGGTTAATTCATGTTAAAGCGGTGAATTTAGATTAGAGATTAAGGTTACATAAGATTATGGTTTAAAGCTTGGTTTGATTAGGATTATGTCATTTAGACTTATCCAACAATCGCAAGACAAGAAGAAGTCTACTCACTAACGTTCATTGTAGACATAGAAGAGAAGAAGAAGAACATAAAATAAAGGTGAACTTTTATTCAAAGAAACAATTGTCACTTATTATTTCAGAGAACAAAAGAAGAATATTTGTGATGGATAGCTACTCTATTTATAGTTTACATTCGACATAAAATCTAACCAATCACTAGAATATTCCCCAAGTAAACTAAAACAGAGTAGCTTAAAATCTAAGCAAAAGTAGTTTTGGAGTGTGGCATGGCCGTGCCAAGCCTAGCACGGGTGGTGCCAGGTTTCTGACTTGAGGGAGATATATTTTTGTCTCCGAATCTTCGTATTTTCGTACCAAATTAGCTCCAAAATCCCTTTCTTTTGCTCCAAGACTCGATCCATCAAATATTCGTTCCTGAAATATAAAAATATGCAATTGTAGTAAAATAGTTCAAAAAGGAAATAATATTAATATAAAATAAACTTAAATCTAATTAAAACGAAACTAAATAATATATTAAAATAGATAATAAATGCTTCATCAAACTCCCCCATACTTGAATCTTTGCTTGTCCTCAAGCAAAAGGCATAAACATGGTAGCATAAACAATATTATCCTCACGTAGGAAGTCGGAGGGCCTACCTCCTTCCCCAATCTAGATTCAATGACGCTTTTTAAATTTTCTCAAGATAGCATCACCTTCACGTAGGAAGTCGGAGGGCCTACCTCCTTCCCCAATCTAGATTCAATGATGCAACCTTGAAATCAATTTGGCTATTTGGCTTTTTATAAACTCCCTTATACTAACTTATACTACTTTTACTTTGAGAATTTTTAAAGGTCAACGTACCACTAAAATTAGAACGCATTTCCTTAAAATACCTATTTATACACTTACTCAAGGGAAGCAACTTGTGTTTTTCTCATAAAATAGTTTCAATTTCTGATTTCACAGTAGAGAGATACATCAGTATTTAAGGTACAAGAGAGGAGCTTCAGTTCCTAATCTTAAGGAGTGGAGCATATAACTTATTGTTGTTACTAACCTATTCCTAAGGCAGTGGCTATGACTCCAACAACTCAACACAATGAATTTCCGTTACCAAGGAATACAAACAATCTATGCTTATCTCTATTTTACAATAATTTATATATTATGCTTATTACGCCCCCACAAGATGGGGTCTCTATCAATGACACCCATCTTGTCTCGAATTAGAGTGAACCGCAAGCGTGAGAGAGGTTTTGTGAGAATGTCTGCCACTTGATCCTTCGTGGAAATGTGGGAAACCTGTAGCTGTCCATTCTGAACCAGTTGACGCACAAAATGATAATCAAGAGCAATGTGCTTCATCCGTGAGTGAAAAACTGGATTGGCACGGAGGTAAGTTGCTCCGATCTTATCACATAACAGGACGGGTGTTGGAGTGTTGACTCCAAGTTCACCGAGGAGGTGGCTTAACCAACTCACTTCTGCAGCCGTATGAGCCACTGACCTGCACTCCACTTCCGTCGACGACCGTGCTACTATGCGTTGACGTTTTGATATCCAAGAGATTGGATTTGCCCCAAGATAGATGATGAATGCTGATATTGAAGTTCTTTCATCGAGGTTCCCTCCCCAATCGGCATCACTATATGCTTCAAGTTTTAAAATCTTGGGGTTTCTGAGTTGCAGGCCATGATTGATGGTTTGTTTGAGGTACCTGAGTGTGCGCTTGAGCTGATGGAGGTGAGTTTCTGTTGGTTGATGCATGAATTGAGACAACTTGTTGATCGGAAACAAGAGGTCTGGGCGAGTCAAGGTGACATACTGTAGAGCCCCGATGATACTTCGAAACTGTTTTGCATCTGTTGTAGCGGAACCATCAACCAATTTGAGAGATGTGGTAGTGCATAGTGGAGTATTTGTGGGTTTTGAACCTGCCATGTTGAACTTCTGCAGTAGGTCACGTATATACTTGTGTTGATTCAGAAACAAACCATTCTTTGTGGGTACAATCTAAATACCAAGAAAGTAGTGAGGGAAACCAAGATATTTGAGGGAAAATCTATTGGACAATTCTTGCATAAACTGTTTTAGAAATTGATCTTGACTTCCTGTGATCAAGAGATCATCAACATACACCAGTAGGAATGATTGAACTCCATCCTTATTGTAAATGAATAGGGAGGAGTCGCTGCAACTTGTTGCAAACCCATAAGAGACTACATATGATTTGTGTACTTCATGCCAAGCACGAGGAGCTTGTCTAAGACCGTAGATTGCTTTACGTAATTTGCAAATATGATTTGGAAAGTGTTTGTGGATAAAACCCGGTGGTTGTTGCATATAGACTTCTTCGGTGAGATTTCCTTGAAGGAAAGCATTATTGACATAAAGTTGGTGCATTGGCCAGCCACGTGCAAGTGCTATGGTGAGGACAATTTTTATTGTTTGAGGTTTTACCACAGGTGCAAATGTTTCTTTAAAGTCTATGTCGGGCGTTTGAGTGAAGCCTTTTGCAACTAGTCTAGCTTTGTATCTAGCAATTGTACCATCATGATTTCTCTTGACTCTAAATAACCACTTGCAGCCAACAATGTTGTGGTTGTTGATCTTAGGTACCAATGTCCAAGTGCCATTGTGTAGTAGAGCATCAAATTCTGCTGAGCAAGCTTGTCGCCATTCAGGAACTTTTAAAGCTTGAGTAATTGTTGATGGTTCAATGTTTTCTGGCATATCATGTTTTGTAGCCATGAAGATTTTTTTCGATTTGAGAATATTACTCTTGGATCTGGTACGAATGGGACTGCGAGATGGGTTAGCAGTAGAAGATACGGTGTTTGTGCTAGCGGAAGAAAGTATATATGTGGAAGGAGCATTACCGCAACTTGAAGTCAGATTTGGCACTATTATCGGTTCTGAAACAGTGACCTCTGGGTTTATTTGTATATTTGTTGGTAATGGGGAAAAGGTTATGGCTTGTTCTTGTTGGTTGTGAATTGGATTTGGAGAAGGTATTAATGTGTATGGAGGAGAGTCTAATATAGGTTCGGCTGGTGGTGTTTGTTGAAGTTGTGTAAGATTCTGATATGGGAACGAGTTTTCTATGAACTGTACATGTCTTGATATGTATATTCGGTTCGTTGAATGATCAAGGCATAGATAGGCATGGTGGGAGTTGGAGTATCCTAAGAATATACATGGTTTGGATCTATTTTGTAGTTTGTTTTTGGTATATGCTCGAAGCCAAGGAAAACATAGACATCCAAATGAATGGAGATGATTGTAATTGGGGGGATTGTTGAACAAGATTTGGTATGGTGACTGCATTGACAGATTCGGTGTTGGCATTCTATTGATTAGGTAAGTGGCGGTATTAAAGGCATAACTCCAAAATTGAGATGGTAAATTAGCATGGTGAAGGAGGGTACGACCAGTTTCAACTATGTGTCTATGTCGACGCTCTGCAGTGCCATTTAATTCGGGTGTGTGCGGTGGTGATGTGAAATGGCTAATTCCATGAGTTGCAAGTAATGGTTTTAATTTAATAAATTCACCACCGTTATCAGAATACAATGAGATGATGGGTAAATTAAAGAATTTCTCAACAAGTGATTTAAATTTACTAAAAATTGAGAAGACATCAGACTTAAATTTCATTGGATAAAGCCAAATGTATTTGGAGAAATGATCAATAAAAATTACATAATAAACGAAACCATCTAAAGACCTAATAGGAGCAGGGCCCTAGACATCCGAATAAATCAACTCAAGAGGTCTTGTGCTTTTGAGACTGTGATCTGAAAATGGGAGTTTATGACTTTTGGCAAAATGACATGAGCTACATTCGATGGAGGTGGGACACTTTATTGGAATTTGAAAACTTGATGCAAGATGCTTTATGATTCTGATATGCAGCTATATTAGCAAATGGTCGCATTTGGTTGCGGTTGGGGTAACCTTTGATTTTGTAGCAGATCTTAGCCGAGTGGCCTGCTTTCTCACTGTATTGACAAACTATTTTGCGATTTTTTCTCATTGGAGAATTTATTCACTTTAAAACAAGATGTGGGTATATCAAGAAAACTTAAAACACGAGTTTAATTTCATGTACAACAACCAATTTAGAGGAGACAACAAAAATTTATGTCATAATTTTTCAATAAAAACAAGCTACTTAATCATGTCTTTCACAATAAAACAACACAAAAGAATAAAGTTCAAGGGAGTTTGGAAACACTACGACTCAAGACACTTTATTAGGCTCCCCCCCACACGTAGGAGAAGCATTGTCCTCAATGATTTAAAAGAAGAAGAAGAAAAAGAAGAAGATGATGAAGAAAGAAGAGAAGTAGAGAAGAGTGGAGGAAGAGGAGAGCTCACAATTTTATTGAAGTCCATAAGGTAGACCTTGGAGGTGAAGGTGTTGCATCATGTATCGGAACATTTGATTGTTTTATTCATTTATTTGAGTGCCCCTTAGGACATCGTTTCTTAGCCCGATCATTTCAACACCTTGTCTTTGTTGCTCGGTGCATGTTCTTTGAACTTCGGCATCCATGCCCACCGTTCATCATTATGGTTTCCACCGGCTACTTGTTAATTGTGCAAGTTTGCACCTACCTCCTCGTCATCACCACCATCATCACCATCATTGTGTACCTGTGGGTTAGTGCCAACATAAACCAAGTTTTCTACCACCTCCGGATTAGTATTATCCGAATTAGGTAGAATAATCAAGCAATTAGCATTATTGACTCTCCACTCATATTGGTAATTGTGAGAAGGGTCATGGATTCTAAAAAAAATAGTAGTGAGGGTTTCTAAGTCTAGATAGTAGTTTCCCTCAATCCTATTTATCCCTTTGTTCACATTTACATCAATTTTCTTTAACAATGAAAGTGATCATTCCACTTACCACTATATCACCTTTATATCCGGTTTCTTTCTACCAATTGAAACAAGATAATAAATCAAATAATAGCAAATGTTAACATGGTGGTTATAAAGCATAGCCAACAACATAAACGACTCAATAGTCCTTATCATTCATACCTCATTTCTACCCCATATTATGCAAGCCATAACCCTTTGAAGGTACCTAAGCACAGAGTTGTGAAGTCATATCCTCACCTTTCCTTTTTGATGTCATTGACCTTAGCTTGGTTTGGGTGTGGGTGGATGAATGTTGGTGAAGTTCGGAGAGAATTATGGAAGAAGGATGAAAGAGGTTATTTGATTTGAATACGGGAAGAAAAAATAAATAAATAAAAAAGTGAATTTTTTTTTCGCCTGATGGGTTGGCACGGCCGTGCCACCGCAGGCACGGGCCGTGCCAACTCTCTGGAAAAAGAGGGAAGATTTTTCTTTTTTTTTGGGTGGGTTTCTGGAAAAAGGGGGAAGATTATTATTATTATTTTTTTGGGTGGGTTTCTGGTCAATGGCTTCAAATTTTTTTCACTTTTTCGCATCATATTTGGACAAATACCTACAAAACAAATTAAAACAACACAAAACAAACAAAATAAAAGCAATTAAACTCGTGGGTTGCCTCCCACGAAGCACTCGTTTAAAGTCATTAGCTTGACGATTAGAAGGTTTCTCTACCCAATACCCAATCTTTTCCAAAGGGATAGTGGCATCAAACTGACATTCTCTCCCAAATCACACATGATTTTCTCAATGGTTTCACTCTTACCACACAAGGGGTGGAAAAACTCTCAATCACTATAAGTTTAGGCTTAGCAAGCCTTTGTGGGACATGGATTTTGAGTTTATAAGGTGGTGAAACGATTGACTTATCACTCTCTCCTATGACTTTCTCACCTTGTTGCTTTTCACTCTCTATCTCACCCTTAATTGTCTTAGTTTTCATAATGGGGTCCTCTAACTGCTTACCGTCCCTAAGTTGAATAGCATTTATAAGGCCTTTAGGGTTGGCTTCAGTTTGACTTGGAAAGACTTCGGGGGTTTGAGAGGAAGTAGCTACTTGTTGGGCTACTTGAGAGATTTGAGTTTCTAGCATTCTAGTGTGAGTAGCAATGGAGTCCACTTTAGATGTAAGCTTGACAAGAGAGTCATTCAAAAATCCAGTTTGATTTTTAAGTTCTTGAAATTACTTGAATTGCTCCATAGCATGTTTTTGTAGTAAAATCTCCAAGCTGGATTTCTGAGGGACTCTTTGGTTGTTCGCATAAACAGGTGGTGTTGTTTGTTGTCCAAAGGTATTTTTAGGAGTTTTGTGATAAAAATTTTGCTCGGGACTTTTAGCAACACTACCTAATTGCCACTCAACACCAATATGGTCAAGTATTCCACAAAATTCACGAGGTGGTGAAACAAGAGCAGGTGTGACGACACTTACACTTAAGTTATCAAAATTTTGAAGAAGTGTGCCCACCTTAGCAGATAGATGATCAAGGGTAAAAACCTGGTACATACCTGCCTCTTTCTTAGAGGGTGGAGGAGTAACATCAGTGATAACTCTCTTACTTGTCCACTGATAGTGGTTTTGTGCCATGTCCTCGATCAAATCATATGCTACTGTGTAAGTTTTATTCATCAAAGTTCCACCTGCAGCTGCATCAACATTCATTTTTGTGGTAAACAAAAGACCATTATAAAAAGTGTGGATAATAAGACAATTCTCAAAACCATGATGGGGCCAAAGCCTAAGCATTTCTTTGAAACGCTCCCACGCATCGTAAAGAGATTCACCATCTTTTTGAGTGAATTGTGTGATTTGACTCCTCAATTGAGCAGTTTTACTATGGGGAAAGAATTGAGAAAGAAATGCCTTCCTCATTTGGTTCCATGAAGTGATAGAACCAATTTGCAATGAATGAAACCAAGCACTAGCTCTATCCCTCAAAGAGAAAGGAAAGAGGTGCAGCCTTATGGCCTCTTGGTTTGCCTTCAAAGTTCCACTCAGTCTTAACAAAATTGAAACATGAAGATTCAGATCCTCAATGGGTGATCCGAAAAATTGATTTTGCTGCACCAGGTAAATAAGTGCAGGCTTTATTTCAAATTTAATACCCTCAACCGTTGGGTACACAATAACATCGTACGACTCATCTGAAGATGTGATTGCATACTCTTTGAGAGCACGTTTCTCAGCCATATTGTTATTATTGTGTGGATCTTCTTTGAGTCATGCCTGAAATCAAAACGGTTAAAGATAGAAAATAAAAAATAAAAAAATAAAATAAAAAAATAAAATAAAATAAGGAGAAAGGGAGATATATATATATATATATATATATATATATATAAATAAAATAAAAAAAGATTAGAAAAAGAAATAAAATATTTATATATATATATATATATATATATATATATATATATATATATATATATATATATATATATTTTATTTACTTTTATAATTTTTTTTTCGACTAACCACCATTAAAAAGTGAGTAAACCCTCATTTGGGTCCCTGAAAGTGTCCCACGCTATCAGACCAGTCCCTCAATCAATTTAATGAATCAAAAACTCCCCCAATGTATGTTATGTTAGTCAAATGCATCCAAAACGTTAACTTGGTATTAATGGTGCTGATGTGTCCGTTATCCTTGCCACTTCAACCACATTGTTGGCCTTCCACGTAGGCAAGGACGTAATTGCATGGGATAACAAACATTGCAACAGGCATTATAGTCCCTCATTTATTCTCACTCTTTTTCTTCTTCTCTCCTCATCAAACAAACAATCTGCAACCTCAATTCCAAACCCTAAAACCCAATTTTCAATCCCAAATTCTCCTCTCTCATTTTCAAAGTTAATACCAAAATTGAATTGAGTTTCAATATTGTTGGAGGTTGGGAGATGTACAGGAACACCATGGACAACAAAAAATCTTGGAGTATGCTGACGATTAGGAACATGATTTGGGGATTAATTTGATCTATTCTTTCTTCCTTTTCCCTTCCCTGTTCATCTTCCTTCATCACCCATACCATGTTCATCTAAACCCAGAAAACTTTATCTACCAATAATTTGTATCAATCCCAATTTCTTCGTAGATTTGTATCAATCCCAATGATTTGGCTTATTGTTTTATGGGAGTTTGTTTTCGGGTGCTGTTGTTTGGCGTGGTTGCATGGCTTCAGTTTTTTCCTGCTGTTTTTGTTCCTTGCCTTGCGCCTGTTACATCTTGTGGCATGGTTTCCTGTTGATAAATCTTTGCTTTCAGAAAAATAAACAAACGAAGGTGATGAAAATTGATTTAAAAATTTGTTGTTGTTGTTCTCCTCTAAGCCTCTTGATTTTGTAGAGTTCTTTTCATTTAGAACTTTTGAATTTTGATTATTATATGCTTTAGTTTTTGGATCAATTAGTTGATGATTTTGAAAAGAAGAAATATAAAAGTACTGATTTTGAGTGTTTGAAAGTGAAATTTGGGATTTTTTTTGTTGTTGTTTTGTTAGGTGTGTTGATGCTTGATGGAGATTTGAGAGAGGGAAGAGGAAGAAGATGAAGATTGAACTTTGTTCATCTTTTTCCAGAAGATATAGAGTTCTAGCGTTCATTTTGATCCCCATCTATGTGGACATTCCAACAAGCATATTATGTGGCAAAAATTATGGACACATCATCAGACTTAACACCAAGTTAACGTTTTGGATTAAATTGACTAACAGAACTAACATTGAGGGAGTTTTTAATAATTTATGTTGATCGAGGGACTGGCCTGATAGCGAGGGACACTTTCAGGGACCCAAATGAGGGTTTACTCTTAAAAAGTTAATCAAATTACAATAACTCCCCGGCAGCGGCGCCAAAAACTTGATGGGATAAAACCGCAAGTGCACGGTCTTACCGAAGTAGTAATAAAAGTATCGTTCCGATAGGGAGTTATGAATTCAATTATCTTTTAACAATGATTAGAATTAAAGTTTAAAGGATTGAAAGTTGTATTCTTGTATAATTAAAAGAAAATAACAATAATAAAATAAAAGCGATGCCTTGGGATTATTGGTTCATCTAATTGACAAGTCCTTTGTAACGCCCACTTTCGTTTAATCGTTTATTTAATCGAGTTTAGGCGATTATATTATAATCGTATAATATATGCATGATTTTGATATGTTTTGATGATTTATGATGATCTTGGTGATTTGATTGATGACGTGGAAAGTTATGAATTTTGAAGGCTTTGATAAGGATATGAGATTTATTTTATTGTTAAATAAAATAAAGATTTGAAAATAATATAAAATATTTAGTTGAGGGCTGTTTTGATATTTTAGATAGTTTTTGGGGGAGAAAGTGAGATAAGATAAGTAATTAAGAGGAGATATAAAAAGGTTAGACCTAGTTTTAGAAAAACATTGTTGTACGTACGTTTTTGGAGAAAAAGGGAGAAAAATCCAAGAGAAGGGAGAACCACCTTAGAGTGCTGAGATTTCTTCAATACAAGGTAAGGGTGAGACTAATAATTCTATAACGTTAATTGCTGTAATTTTGATGATTAGTTGACAAAGTTAGGATTGATTTAGAGAAGTTTTGGAATTAGGTCAAAACCCTAAAAATTGATGATCAAACGGTAAAACTTGTGTAGATTGATGTAGAAACCGTCCTATAGCCTTAGAACATGTTTAGGATGAATTCTGGAATCAAAATTAGGCTTTGAACCATGTTAGTTGGTGGATTTTCGAGAAAACCCGTATTCTGGCCGAGCCTCTGTTCATCGCTCGCCTTGGCGAGGGATGATCCTCGCCTCGCGAGTGATGAACTTCATCGCTCGCCATGCGAGCCTTTTCCCTTCGCCTCGCGAGTTGTGTGACGCAGCTCGCCACTGCGAGCAACCTTACTCGCCATAGCGAGCTAAGGCAGAGTGTATGTTAGATTTTGTGTTTTCGACTTTTTAGTTGGACCTTTAGTGCCTGAACATACCTAGTATTGATTAGGAATGAATGTAGGATCAGAGGGAACCCAGAACAAGCTTAGTTTGGGAGTTGAGTGGTACTCGCCACGGCGAGTAAGAACTCTCGCCTCGCGAGCACAGCCAGGATGTAGTTGCTTGTGAGTTTGTGCGATCTGTGTCGCACGTGTTGATTAAGAGTGAACCCCTAATTGGTATTGAGACCTAATGATGACGTTTAATGCAGTCTGTAGAGTTTTTTAGGTTATGTTGATATTAATTGAACATGAACTAATGTATTGTATATTCATGCAAGATATGATAATTGAACGTGATTACGTGATAAGTGTTTATCAATTATGTTATGTTGTTCATGATAATTGGATATATGATTATGTGATAACTGTTTAGTAATGATGCAATGTTGTTAATGAAATGATTATGATGTTAATTTATGATTCGCAATTACATTGATTAATGTTATTTTGTTATGAAATCTCACCCCTTTTGCTTGAAAATGTTGCCCTTCGTATGGGTAACTTGCAGGTGATCGTGTTTAGTGTGCAGTTGCTTCTGTGAGTGGCCTTGCCTCACTGTGTCGTCTAGGTCGCTCTGATACGTAACGGGATGGGGTTATATGCTATAACATGATTCATTCTTTTACGTGAACTGCTATGATAATTTCTGTTTTGATTAACTCTTTTGAGATACTCTGTTGGGGCCTGCGTGCCAAAACGTTTTATGAATTATGTTTATGATTTTTCCGCTGCAAATGTTTAAGATATTGGTTAAATTATTATTTAACTGTTGGATTACGTTATATGTGATATCCCGTTGTTTTGATGTTTACTCTGATAAATGTTATGTTTAAAGAAATTTTGATATTGGGAAAACGGGGTGTTACATCCTTCATAAACCAAACTATTAAACTTATAACCTTATGTTAGACCTAACTTCTAAAGATAGTTTCTCTTTTGTTCCTCTAGCAACCAAGCCTATTTCGCTGACTTGATCACAATTTAGAATCCTTGAAGTTCGAAACTATATGTCTCCAAGATTGTAAAGACTATTTCGCTGCCTTTACAATCTTTGTCTAAACTCACTTGTTCGAATATCAAAGCTCCACTTTCGTTTTATGAATTGATATTTGAGATGATGGATTAACAATTATCAAACCCTCCACTTTCGTTTCCACAGTTTGATAATGGTTAATTCATGTTAAAGCGGTGAATTTAGATTAGAGATTAAGGTTACATAAGATTAAGGTTTAAAGCTTGGATTAACAATTATCAAACCCTCACTAACGTTCATTTTAGACATAGAAGAGAAGAAGAAGAAGAACATAAAATAAAGGTGAACTTTTATTCAAAGAAACAATTGTCACTTATTATTTCAGAGAACAAAAGATGAATATTTGTGATGGCTAGCTACTCTATTTATAGTTTACATTCGACTTAAAATCTAAGCAATCACTAGAATGTTCCACAAGTAAACTAAAACAGAGTAGCTTAAAATCTAAGCAAAAGCAGCAAAAGTAGTTCTGGAGTGTGGCACGGCCGTGCCAAGCCTAGCACGGGCCGTGCCAAGTTTCTGACTTGAGGGAGATATATTTTTGTCTCCGAATCTTCGTATTTTCGTACCAAATCAGCTCCAAAACCCCTTTCTTTTGCTCCAAGACTCAATCCATCAAATATTCGTTCCTGAAATATAACAATAGGCAATTGTAGTAAAATAGTTCAAAAAGGAAATAATATTAATATAAAATAAACTTAAATCTAATTAAAACGAAACTAAATAATATATTTAAATAGATAATAAATGACTCATCAATGAATCGTATTTTTCATGCGTTTTTGGATCGTTTTGTGGTTGTGTTCATTTATGATATTTTGATATACTCCAAGTCCGAAGAAGAGCATGCTAAGCATTTGAAGATTGTTTTGCAAGTGCTGAAAGAGAAGAAGCTATATGCTAAATTGTCAAAGTATGAATTTTGGTTGAAAGATGTGAATTTTCTTGGCCATGTTATTTCTGGTAATGGTATTGCGGTAGATCCATCTAAAGTTGATGCAATATCGCAATGGGAGACTCATAAGTCGGTTATAGAAATTAGAAGCTTTTTGGGTTTGGCAGGTTATTACCGCAGGTTTATAGAAGGATTTTCCAAGTTAGCACTTCCGCTAACACAGTTGACTTCTAAAGGTAAAACTTTTGTATGGGATGTTCAGTGTGAGAACAGTTTTAATGAATTGAAGAAGCGGTTGACGACGACCCCAATTTTGATTTTGCCGAAGTCTGATGAACCTTTTCTTGTTTACTGTGATGCGTCCAAATTGGGCTTAGGTGGTGTGCTTATGCAAGATGGTAAAGTGGTTGCTTATGCATCAAGACACTTGAGAATTCATGAACGAAATTATCCTACTCATGATCTTGAATTAGCTGCAGTGGTATTTGTGCTTAAGATTTGGAGACATTACTTGTATGGTTCGAGATTTGAAGTGTTTAGTGATCACAAGAGCTTGAAGTATTTGTTTGATCAGAAGGAATTGAATATGAGACAGCGAAGGTGGCTCGAATTGTTGAAAGATTATGATTTTGGGTTGAATTATCATTCAGGTAAAGCTAATGTTGTTATAGATGCCTTAAGTAGGAAGACTTTACATATGTTGTTGTAGATGCCTTGAGTTACTTGAACAGGTTAGAGATTTGAGTTTAGTTTGCGAATTGTCATCTCAGAGTGTGAAGCTAGGAATGCTGAAGATTGATAGTGATTTCTTGAAAAGTATTATTGAAGCGCAGAAAGTTGACGTTAAGTTTGTGGACTTGTTGGTTGCTAGTAATCACACTAAGGATAGTGACTTTAAGGTCGATGATCAAGGTGTGTTGAGATTTCGAGGTAGAATTTGTATTCCAGACGACGATGAGATGAAGAAGATGATTCTTGAAGAGAGTCACAGAAGTAGCTTGAGTATTCATCCGGGAGCTACCAAGATGTATCATGATTTGAAAAATTTGTTTTGGTGGTCGGGATTATTGAAACGTGATGTGGCACAGTTTGTGTATTCCTGTTTGATTTTCTAGAAGTCAAAGGTTGAGCATCAGAAACCTGCAGGGTTGATGACACCTTTAGATATACCAGAGTGGAAATGGGATAGCATATGCATGGATTTTGTGACGAGTTTGCCGAATACTCCTAAAGGGAACGACGCTATTTGGGTGATTGTGGATAAATTGACGAAGTCAGATCATTTCATTCCGATTAACATCAGTTTTTTTGTATCTCAGTTAGCAGAGATTTACATCCGCGATATTGTGAAGCTACATGGTGTTCCATCGAGCATTGTATCAGATAGAGATCCGAGGTTTACTTCTAGATTTTGGAAGAGTTTGCAAGAGGCTTTAGGTTCTAAGTTGAGGCTTTGTATGGTCGGAGGTGCAGAACTCCGTTGTGTTCGTTTAAGTCAGGTGAGAATGTGGTTTTAGGACCAGCGATTGTTTAACAGACTACTGAGAAGGTAAAGATGATTTAAGAAAAGATGAAGGCGTCGCAGAGTCGACAAAAGAGTTATCATGATAAGCGTCGGAAAGACCTTAAGTTTCAAGAGGGATATCATGTATTTCTGAAAGTCACTCTTGTGACAAGTGTAGGACGCGAATTGAAGTCAAAGAAGTTGACTCCGAGGTTTATTGGTCTGTATAAGATATCGGAAAGAATTTAAACAGTGGCGTATCGAGTGGGTTTGCCACCGCATCTTTCGAATTTGCATGATGTGTTTCATGTTTCGCAACTTCGGAAGTATGTTCTGGATCCAAAGAGATGATGTGCAACTTAGAAATAACCTTACGGTTGAAACCTTACCAGTGAGAATTGAAGGTCGTGAGGTGAAGCAATTGAGAGGCAAGGAGATACCTCTAATGAAAGTTGTTTGGGACGGAGCGACTGGTGAAAGCTTAATGTTGGAGCTAGAGAGTAAGATGCTGGTGTCTTATCCAGAGTTGTTTGTGCGAGGTAAATTTTTGAAGACGAAAATCTTATAAGTTGGGTAGAGTTGTAACGCCCGTTTTAATTAATTGATTATTTTAATGAGTTTTAGCATATATTTATATGATTGGTGTGATTTATGTGATTTTAGAGATTTTTGTGAGATGTTCTGACTTATTTTATTGTTTAATAAAATAAGATTTGAAAATAAAATAAGTATTGAGATGAGGGGTTGTTTTGTGAATTTAGAGAGTTTTATGGGAAAAAGAGGAATAAGATAGAATAGATAGAGGACATATAAATAGGAGCGAATTAGGTTAGAATTGTTTTTATGCACAATCACTTTTTGGGAGAAAAGGGAGAGCAAGAACAGAGAAGAACCAAGAAGAGGCTGTCCATCGATTTCTTAAGGTAATGGTGAGACTAGCATTATATTTCTTAAGTGTATAATTATGATGCTTAGATTTAACAAGTGTAGGATTAGGTTTGGAGAAATTGGAATTAAGGTTAAAAGTGAGGAATTGATGATTAGATGATGAAAAATTGTTAGATTGATGTAGAAACTGTGCACGGACCTTAGATAATCCATAGGATGATATCTGGAATCAATATTAAGCTTAAAACCATGTGATTAGGTGGATTTTCGTGAAAATCTGCGTTTTGCCCGAGCCTATATTCATCGCTTGCCCTCGCTAACAGCATGTCTCGCCTCGCGAGGGATGAAGTTCATCGCTCGCCACGCGAGTGTTCATGCCCTGCCTCGCGAGTACCCAGAAGTCACTCGCCATAGCGAGTTGACCAGTGAGTCAACCTTGATTTTAAGAAATAATCCTTTAGTCGATCTTTAGATGGTTTTGAGTGCCTGAATGTGTATAAGAATGATTAGGAATGTTTTTGGAATGAAATTGAACACAGGGAAGTTAAAAATGGGATTTTTTGGGTGAAAAATATCAAGTTCCTGAGAGCACCCAGTTTCTTGTTCGCCAAGGCGAACATCCAATTTTGTGAACTCGCCATGGCGAGTAGAGGCCCTCGCTTCATGAGCTAGTGTTAGACAGACTGCCTTGTTTAGGGTCTATGCGATTTTGTCGCACGAGTTGTTGTGAGTTGATCCTTGGGGTAGGAAATGAAGTTGCTTATACTGCTGTTGTTGTTTCAGTAAGTCTGATATAAATGATTTGATGTTGTTAATAATGTGATATAAATGTATATGCATTAAGTGAATTATATATGATGTTTAAGATTGATGTTGATTATCATTTGATATTGTTATATCATGAGTTGTTTTATGTGCTTCCTATGTTGCTGTTTATTATTGATTAAGCTGCATGAGTCGGTCTAAGATGTAAGATGTTGATCCAAATTTTTGGAATCATAGGATGTTGAAGTTTCTGCTGCTCAGAATGTTGAAGATATTCCTGTCATGACTAATCAGAATGTTAAAGTATTTGATGATCAGAATGCATCTAATGAACCTCTTCAAGGTGGCCAGCTGTCAGCAGATCTAATGGCTTTGGCTTCAGGATCTTTGCCCTCTATAGAGATACGACTCATGGCTCAAACTGGTCTGAATGTTAACCTCTCTTCCTCCACCATCGGATCTGTTGCTGGTGCAAGCAACTTCTTGGTCTCTGATCTTCCCACTCCAAACACCATTCCCTCATACACTCCTCCACCACGACCACAAGCAAGCTTCCCAACATGACTGCCTTGTTTGACTCTTTCAACACCTTTGTGACTGCAAACAAAGAAAAGGGTGAAGCTTCTGGTGCTACTCCAGCTTCTAAACCTTCAAGAGCTGAGAGGCTAGCCTCAAGGGCACTCAGAGCCTCTACCAAGACTCACAAAATTGTTTGTGCGCTGGCTGATTGGACTGTCAAGGTTCATGCTCATGGATTGGCTATTCCACCTCCAGTCTTCGCTGACCAATCCATCTTTAATGAAGAACCATCTTCTGATTCTGGAGACTCCACTCCATGAATCTTTTCTGAATCCCTCCCTATCCTTTTTGCAGATGACTAAAGGGGGAGAAGCTTTAGGATTTAAGTCTTAAGTCTTTCTTAGTTTTAGGCCTTAAGTAGGTTTAGTGATCAATAGTTATTGGAGTTTTATAAACTTCATTTTTTGCTTGATCATATGCACTTTGAATTTCTTTTTTGTTTTTGAACCAAATGTATCATGTAATGTACTTCATGTCTTATATCAATGAATGAATATTGATTTTGGTTCAATCTTGCATATTTTTCATTTTATGCAATATATTATGAAATTGAGGGAGAGCTTTTTAAAGTTCTTAAAAACTCTGTATAATGGATTATAAAAATGAGGGGGAGCATTAAAATAAATTTTAAACTCTATTATTCTTCATATATATAATCAAAATTCTTAATCCTAAATCATAGGTTTATCATCTTCAAAAAGGGGGAGATTGTTGAGGCAAAATCCCTAATTAATTTTAAAGATAATAAACCAATATGATTAGAGAATTAATGGACTTTGATTAATTCCTTGGTATTTAACTTGTGTTATTGAGTGTTTTACTAAGACAGGAACAAGGTTTAAATCATACCAAGAATCATGAATTCAAAGGACATTTGAATTCATGATCTAACACTGAGGTCAGAAAGTTAGATCAGAATGTTGCTCAAAGATTAGAATGTTCAAGCAAAGATCAGAATGTTCAAGCAGAGATCAGAATGTCCAGGAAAGTACATTTGCATGGATCAATAAAGCAATAAAGGCATATACAAGGATTATGTCAAAAAGGATATCCAATGTTCATTTAAGACTATGAAGATTGATGTACTAGGAATATTCCACAAGGGAATATCATCCTAGATGTTAATATCACTGCTCTTCATTGTTGTTTCACTATTAGGATTTGATTACATCAAAGGTAGTCTTACAAATCATCCTAAGTGATACAGATGGAACATTCTGATGGTCAGAATGTTCAGCTCAACTCATGCTTACTTTATGAACAATACAATAGGTGAAAAGCAAAAAGCAAAAGCAAAGCAAATATGTCATCTTCAACAAGAGATAGACACGTATGGGAGTTGGTACTGTACAAGGACCACACAATCCCTCAAAGCATGGGCATGAAGATGCAGAATCCCACTGTATCTTCCTGCACCGGTCCCAAGGCAAATTTGGGAAAGGAACATTCTGATGTATGTAAAAAGCTCATACATTGGTCATTGTCTAGAAATTCATAGGAAAAGGATATGGCACGCCGATAACTTCATGTGTTCATTCATACATGATGAACCCAGATGAAGATCATCATGAACATAACAACATTCTGATGTTCATCAGAGATCATAATGTTTGCCCAGAATTTCAAGTTAAAGATTGTGGGACCCAGGACACATGGCATAACACCATTGGACACCCTACAACGGCTATATTAGCCCAAAGACTCGATAAATAGAGATCAAGGCCTTAGCAAAACTTGCACCATTGCAAAGCATACAAGAAAACAACTCTGATTTTGTTTGAAGCTCTTGCAATTGAAATTGATCAATTTCTAAGGCTTTTGTTTCCTTAGTACACATCAATACTCTTTGTTATCTCGTGCAAAGATAACTTTTTTCTTCCCCCTCCTCTGTTTGATTCTCAAACTCCACACAAATTGCAAAGCATACAAGAAAAACAACTTGAGGTTGTTTTGAAGCTTTAGCATGTGAATTGATCATCACTGAAGATTCATTAATATCTTCTTGTAGTGTGAATCAATTCTTTATGTTATCTCTTTAAAGATAACACTTCCTTCCTTTCTTCTCTTGTCTGATTTCAATCATTCAAGCTCCAAACATCTTGTAAAAGTCTCATCTAGCTTTAGGGATACTAAAGTGTTAGTTTGGGCTAAAGGTGCAAAAGACTAAGTGGGTAACTTAGCAAGAAGAAAAGAAAGTCTCATCTAGCTTTAGGGGTACTAAAGTGTTAGTTTGAGAAGAAGAAGTAAAAGTCTAAGTGGGTAACTTAGCAAGAAGAAAAACAAATCTCATCTAACTTTAGGGGTACTAAAGTGTTAGTTTGAGCTGAGTTTGTAAAAGTCTAAGTGGTTAAATTAGCAACAAGGTGCAAGCCTGCTGAGGCTTAGAAAATACAGAGTTGTAATTGTTCAGGTGAACAAAGATTGTAAGGTGCAAGATTTGAGAGGTTATCTCAAGCATCATAGTGGAAACTCTCACAAGATTGTGAGGAGTGGACTAACCCACATTGGGGAAACCACTATAATTCTCTGTGTGTTTATTCTCTCTTACCTATACTCTTTAATTACAGTATACACAACACACACTTACACATTTACTTTATTAAACTGTTTTTGTGTATTAACTTTAGAACGTTCTGAAGTCAGGATATTAACTTAACTATTCCAAGTAAACTACTTGAGAATCACTTTTAAATTTCAGGTTAATTTTTAAAGGGTCACAATTCAAACCCCCCCTTCCTTGTGACTATTTTATCTACTTCACAAACAACTTTGCAAATTCTGCGGGCAAAGCTTGGCCTTGATGACTGGCGAACACAAGATGCTGCAGCTTGCCTTGAGTATTTTGAGTCCAAAGCTTTTGAACAGCAAGAAGCTGCTCGAAAAGGTACGAGAAAACCTGATGCACCTATATCTAGAAAAGGACCTCTAAGTGTGACTGTTCTTCTTGACTACATTACTCCTAATCATGATGCCAAAGGGAGAGATGCAGCAACAAATGGAAAATAATTAGTAGCAGATTGTCGCCTACTTCCAGCAGTAGCAGTAGGAAAAAAGGAAGGCAAAGAAATCAAACAATTAGCACCTGGTGTGAACATTCTTGCAGTTTGGAGTGGACTTAATGGTCCATCAAGTTTACTAACATATCATAAAAGAATGAAGTTTAACATACCTTTCTGTTCTGCTACTGAGCAAATAATTCCACCAACTTTTGAATCTTGGCATTTCACTGAATGGGATCTAGGAGGGTGGTCTCTTGTTCATTCGAGGAGTCAACATGCATGGAAAACTCTTTATTAAAATGAGAACTCGGGTCGAGTTCTTCAGAGGTGGAGGAGACTGATGTAGGAGGGTTTCTCAGTAATTTTATAGTATTTATTATTTAGTCAAATCTTAGTAATTTTCTAGAACTCTCTATTATTATTATGAAAGTGTTTTTTCAAGGCAACTTCCTCATATTTTAAACATAATTTTAGTATCTTAAGTCTATTTCTAACCAATTTTCTTCTTTCCCTTTATTTTGGGAAATAGTGTGAGTGAGATGCTCATCAAGTCTTAAAATTACTAGGATATTGATTATTCTCTAATTGTCTTCTTGCTTGCATATATTAAAGATTTTTAATATCATTAACCTTAATTTCATCAACCTGAGAATTATAGTTTTCTTAAATCATATCAAACTTGAGAAAGGAAGCATCAGATATCTGAAATTTTTAGGAGAAGATGCAGATTACAAAAAACAAACACATATTGGTGAGGGATAAAGGCCTATAGGTGATGGGATGAAGATGTGAATGATCAAGTATTATGACACAATTTGGTACAATGCCAAAAATATGACTAATATTTATACAATATATTATTGAATCTGTTGATTAATCGTAATATGAGCTTTCCATTGATAATTGTTTTGGAAAGCACTAATATTTGTAGTATTGATTAATCAAAATTTATTAACAGATTACTACAAACGTATTAAAAGTATGCATGGACCCTTAACGGGTAGAGTGAAAGCTCACAAGGCATCAAGCCCTCAACGTAAAGAGCAAAAGCTCACAGGGCATCAAGCCCTTAACGGGTAGAGTGAAAGCTCACAGGGCATCAAACCCTCAACATAAATGAGTATGCATGGACTCAACATCTTACAACTTAGAAAACCTCAACATCTTATGATTCCAAAAATTTGGATCAACATCTTACATCTTAGACCGACTCATGCAGCTTAATCAATAATAAACAACAACATAGGAAGCACATAAAACAACTCATGATATAACAATATCAAATGATAATCAACATCAATCTTAAACATCATATATAATTCACTTAATGCATATACATTTATATCACATTATTAACAACATCAAATCATTTACATCAGACTTACTGAAACAACAACAGCAGTATAAGCAACTTCATTTCCTACCCCAAGGATCAACTCACAACAACTCGTGCGACAAAATCGCATAGACCCTAAACAAGGTAGTCTGTCTAACACTAGCTCATGAGGCGAGGGCCTCTACTCGCCATGGCGAGTTCACAAAATTGGATGTTCGCCTTGGCGAATAAGCAGCTCGCCTTGGCAAACAAGAAACTGGGTGCTCTCAGGAACTTGACATTTTTCACCCAAAAATCCCATTTTTAACTTCCCTGTGTTCGATTTCATTTCAAAAACTTGCCTAATCATTCTTATACACATTCAGGCACTCAAAACCATCTAAAGATCGACTAAAGGATTATTTCTCAAAATCAAGGTTGACTCACTGGTCAACTCGCTATGGCGAGTGACTTGCTCGCTATGGCGAGCAACTTCTGGGTACTCGTGAGGCGGAGCATGAACACTCGCGTGGTGAGCGATGAATATAGGCTCGGAAAGAACGCAGATTTTCACGAAAATCAACCTAATCACACGGTTTTAAGCTTAACATTGATTCCAGATATCAGCCTATGGATTATCTAAGGTCCGTGCACAGTTTCTACTTTTCTATGTCAAATCATGGTTAATTGAGTTCGAAGACAAGGTTGGAGATATTTCTGATTATGTGTGTGCTCGCGATTTTCGGATATCAAACCATTAATTGATTTGAATCGTCAATCTTTGAACTCTCAATTTTTATTCGTGGGAAGGGAAAAAATGAGTAAAAACCCTTTCGAGACTTTGGATTCGGGGGTTGGTTACGCGAAGGGAAGGTGCTAGCATCCTAAGCGTCTATGGTATTCCATAGGAACCTCTTACCTAGATTATTTTGTGCTAAATTCATTTGCTTACTTGAAAAATTATTACCTAAAAAGCTAAGTGAAAGAATGGAGGGAGAAGAAGTATGTTTTTGGTTATTTTTATTTGATTTGGAAGGACAAGTCCTCTGCCTACGTACCCTTTTTGGGAAAGGGATCAAAACCGACGTAGTTCCACTCAAAAATTTCTTTGGTGGGTTAGGTTGATTTTAAGATTTTTTCGAAAATGGGTTTTAAGAAGAGAAAGAGGCCTCAAGGCATGAGATAAAGAAAACAAGTGAGGTTAATTGATTTTAAATTTTGAAAATGATTGAAGTTGAATTAAAATGGATTGAGAGTTTGATTAAGAAAAATAAAGGAAAAATGTTATTAAGAAAATGATTTTTGAAGTTTTGCATATTTGACTTTTTGAGAAAATGATTTTTCTAAACTAACGGTGAAAACTAACGTAACGTCGTAAAAACTAACGGAAAGCGGTAAATAAAACGTGGTAGTGTCGGTGCACGTGTCGGTGCTTGTGTTACCTACATTATTACATCAATTCCTAAATACAACCCTAAGGCCTTTATGCCAAAATAAAATGCAAGAAATAAAATTACATCAATTCCCTATTTATACATACTAAGTCAATGACAAAGTAAAATAATGATAAAATTAAATATGCATGCTATGATTCAAGACAAAAATTAAATGGTTAGTAATCACAAGAAATATTATGGTGAATGAGACATAAGAAATAATAAGCAAGAATTAAGACAAATAAAAATTAAAGTCATCAAATAAGAGATAAACAAAAAAAAAAAAAAAAAACATAAAAAGAAAACAAATAGAAAGGATTTTTTTAAATTAGGGAAAATTAAAATAGTGAGAAAAATATTTTTTGGAATTTTTCTAAACACAAAAATGTTAAAAAGTGTAAAAACAGTATTTTAAAAAATAAAGATAATTGAAATAAAAAAAAATAAAATATAAGGCTCAGCAGGATTAATTCTGGACCATTGGATTAAATCAATAGTCCAGATTCATTCACTGTAATCATCACAGCCATAGGATCTAAGATCCAACAGTTAGACAAGCAAGAACATGGAATACTGCAAGCAAGGAACACGCATGTGATCTAAACAGAATCATCCTTGACCGTTAGATTAAAAATCAAACAGTCTAGACCTGAAGGTGTACTAAATATCACCATAGATTGCACATACATGACCGTTGGATTAAAAAAGAGAAAGGATCTAAAGGTTTAGAAAGAAAGGAAAGAGGAAACATATGGACCGGTCCGGTTCAGATGAACCAGACCGGTCTGCACATGTTTATAAAAGGCATAGGGACCGGTTTTTTCTTATTTTTCTCTTTTCTCCCTCTCTCTAAAACACTTTTAGTGAGAGAAGGTCTGCAAAAGCAGCCTTCTTCTCCGGTGAACCATGCAGTTTCCGGCGTGGTGGCCGCCGGCCAACAGGCGGCGCCGCCGCGCCGGAAAAAAAAAAAAACACCTCCGTTTGCAAATTTTTTTACGTTTTTAAAGATTCTTTTTAGCATAGAACTCAAATCCGGTCTCGAAAATTTCAAAACCAATCACATACACTCTAGATCTAAGATCAAACACAGCACAAAAGAAAGGTAAAGTGAACTACCTCTGAGATCTGAATGAACACGAACAGAAACAAACAGGTCACCACGTCTTCTTTACTCACGTTCTCGACTCCGACTCTTCTCTCTCGTTCGTTTCCGGCTTGGCTGCGTTCATGTGTTGATTGAAAGATGACGGTAAGAAAAAATGAAGGACGTTGGTGTTGATGATTATAATGGAAAATGGTGTTTGTGAATTTATCTGATTTTGATGTTTGCTGGAATTTATTTGATTTTGGTGTTTGCTGGAATTTATTTGATTTTGGTGTTGGCTGGAATTTTGCTTGAAGTTTTTAAGTGTTCTTCCCAAAACTCATACTATTTTCTATGTAATTTTTGGGCTTGATTTGAAAAAAGGTTGGAAAAGTAGAAAATTAGGGTTTGTGTGGTTTGAGGGACTGATTTGACTCTGACGTGAACAGTGATTTTTTCTGGGCCATTTCCCAATGATTGACAGGGTTTTTATAGTGACAAACTAGGGTTGGCTCTGGTACAAAACAAAGACCAAAATGCCCCTGCAGCTGAGACTTGGAGAAAAAGATTTTAACAAATAAATAAATAAATAAATAAAATAAAAACAAAATGCATAAAATAAATAAACAAAATAAATAAAAAGAAAGAAAAGAAAAGGGGAAGGAGTCATTCACGTGACTTTCATTCCCTTGTTTTTTTTCTAAAAAAATAAAAAAATAAAATAAAAATAAACAAACTAACCTAAAAAAAGAAAATAAAAAGTCCCTTCGAAATCTGACATGAGGTACTTCAAAGTATCCTCCCTGCCGAAATTTCGGTTGAAATGATTAATAAAAAAACGCCTTTTAAAATGCGATTAGGCCTTTTCTTTTTTTGGACATGATCGTTATGATTAAAAAGACTATATAACAAAAATGCGTCATAAAAATGAAAGCGAGACGGTTTTAATTGTTGTAAAATGCGAACGTTGATTTAAATGTAAAAATAAAAACTTTTTGAATGACTAAAGACAAGAAACACAAACTTTAAATGGTAAAAAAAACGAATAAAAAGGAACGTGAACCAATTTAAAATACGGACAAGAGATTTTAAACGGTCCAAAATTGGGGTATGACAGATGCCCCTATTTAAGTTTCTTCGTCACAAAGGTTTTAAAAGAGAACTTTTTAAACCAAAGGGTCGGAGAGACTTAAATATATAAAAACGCCAATTTTGGACCATTTGAAACGCCAGAGGTGTGATGCTGATGAATGTGACAATACGACTAAATATGATGTAAGTATGAAGGTAAAAGATGATGCAGAGACTGACTGGGAGACCAATGGATAGGTATCACTGGGGAAAGAAATGATAGGTAAGTATAAATGACATTGTTTCAAGGCGAAAGTAAAAACATGATTGATTGCCGACGAGTGGCGAAAGTAAAGACATGATTGATTGCCGACAAGTGGCGAAAGTAAAAACATGATTGATTGCCGACGAGTGGCGAATGTAAAGACATGATTGGTTGCCGACGAGTGGCGAAAGTAAAGACATGATTGGCCGACGAGTGGCGAAAGTAAAGACATGATTGATTGGCCGACGAGTGGCGAAAGTAAAGACATGATTGATTGCCGACGAGTGGCGAAAGTAAAAACATGATTGATTGGCCGACGAGTGGCGAAAGTAAAGACATGATTGGCCGACGAGTGGCGAAAGTAAAAACATGATTGATTGCCGACGAGTGGCGAAAGTAAAGACATGATTGATTGCCGACGAGTGGCGAATGTAAAGACATGATTTGCCGACGAGTGGCGAATGTAAAGACATGATTGATTGCCGACGAGTGGCGAATGTAAAGACATGATTGATTGCTGACGAGTGGCGAATGTAAAGACATGATTTGCCGAAGAGTGGCGAAAGTAAAGACATGATTTAGCCGACGAGTGGCGAAAGTAAAGACCTGATTTAGCCGACGAGTGGCGAAAGTAAAGACATGATTTGCCGACGAGTGGCGAAAGTAAAGACATGATGGACCGATAGGATTTGCTAACATTGTGGGATAGCAAACACACGGTAAAAAAAATAAAGGCAAGACAGACCATTAGCATTTGCTAAAAGCAAAGCCTCCGGTGAAAGTAAAGACAATGTAAAGCTTGGTATCAGTGGGGATTAACTTGACGAAGATACACCTGAGGGGAACAATGAAATTGTCTGAAGACGATGGGGCAATTGTATAGACTGGTTACTGGCGAGACCTGCCACTTTGAAACATGATTGGTTTTATAACATACCTGAGTTTAGACACATTTTGAGGATAATGAAGCAAAATATTGGGTAAAAATGCAACTATGTATGGATGATGTTTATATGCGTGCTATGTATGCATGAATGAATGAATATGTATGAGACTCATATGATGGTGTAATGGTAAGATTGTTGAGACAGGACTGGGCAGGTCTACGAGGAGAATGGCCCGGCATCACTGTACGAACACTCAAAGCCTTCACCGGGGATAAAGTCACGGGGATGAATCAACCATTGTTAGGGTACAGCCCTTAAACCTACTGCTGGGATAAGTCCTCACCAAATGGGGTAGAAGTCGCCATTTCATCAATGCAACACCGTACTGTCTTGTCTGAATAGTCATTGCTTTTTGTATAGATTTTTTTTGAAATCCCTAACTTTTGCCTGGATCGTCCTTTCGGATTTTTAATCCACCGGGGAGACATTTTTCTTTTTCTCTTTTTGTATGCCCCTAATTTTTACCTGGATCGCCCTTTCGGGTTTTCGATCCACCAGGGCGCTCTCTTTTTTTTTTTTTTTTTTTTTTTTTTTTTGCAATGACTATTTCTCCTTTGTTGAACCTGCTTGTTTCGGACCAACTGTTGACACATACTTATGTGATACATGTTTTTAAAGATAATATGTTTGTCATTTTTGTTTTTTTTTTTTTTGGAAAGAAAACATAAAACCTTTAGAAAAGTTTTCAAAATTTTTGCTTCAAATACTAATACTAAAAACGAAAGAAAGATTTTTTTGCACATAGAATAAACAAGAATTCCAACAAAGGGGCACATGCTCAAATTGATTTAATAGAAATGGTGACCGGCTAAAGGCATGGCACCACAGATTACAAAGAGTTGGAATATGGTAATTATATGGGATAGGTACATTGAACACAATAACCGCTATACTTCTTAACCACTTTGAATTCCACAGTTTGGATGCTTCAACATTAGAGAACTTCTGACAGTCAAGGTGTCTCGGGCGAGTGATGTTTCATCTGATGCAGTTACTTGTCTCGATCCTTAATTTTTGCATAAATCGCCCTTGCGGGTTTTCGATCTATCAGGATAATTTCCCTTTTTTTTTTTTTTTTTTGTCTCTAATTTTTGCCTGGACCGCCCTTTCGGGTTTTCGATCCACCGAGACGCTCATTTTTGGTTTAAGCCGCCCTTTCAGGTTTTCGACCTACCGAGCTGTTCTTTTATATATTTAGACAAAGTATTTCTTGACTGCATCAGAATTCACAGGACGAGGTAACTCCTCTCCATCCATATTTGTAAGAATTAAAGCACCACCAGAGAAAGCTCTCTTCACCACATAGGGACCTTCATAGTTTGGCGTCCATTTGCCCCTAGGATCTGGTTGAAAGGATTTGATACATTTGAGCACAAGATCTCCTTCCTTGAATTCGCGGGGATGGACTCCTTTATCGAATGCTTGTTTCATCCTTGACTGATATAACTGTCCATGACACAAAGCAGCCATACGTTTTTCCTCAATCAAATTCAACTGGTCGTACCTGCTCTGGCACCATTCAGCTTCAGACAATTCAGCTTCCATCAAGACTCTTAAAGAAGGAATCTCAACCTCTACAGGTAGTACAGCCTCCATACCATATACCAAAGAGAAAGGGGTTGCCCCTGTCGAGGTTCGCACTGAGGTACGGTATCCATACAAAGCGTAGGGTAACATTTCATGCCAGTCCTTATAAGTAACTACCATCTTCTGTATGATCTTCTTGATGTTCTTGTTTGCAGCTTCAACTGCCCCATTCATCTGTGGTCTGTAAGGAGAAGAATTGTGATGTTGAATCTTGAAGTCATCGCACAACTCTTTCATCATGTTGTTATTCAGATTTGTGCCATTGTCTGTGATGATTCTGTTGGGAACACCGTAGCGGCTGATGAGGTTGTTCTTGATAAATCTGACCACTACCTGCTTGGTCACATTGGCGTAAGATGCTGCTTCAACCCACTTGGTGAAATAATCGATAGCCACTAATATGAAGCGATGCCCATTGGAAGCCTTTGGTTCGATCCGACCAATCATGTCAATGCCCCACATAGAGAAGGGCCACGGGGAAGAGATGACATTGAGCATAGATGGTGGTATATGAATCTTGTCAGCATAGATTTGACATTTGTGGCATCTCTTGGCATGATTGTAGCAATCAGCGTGCATTGTTATCCAGTAGTACCCAGCTCTCAATATCTTCTTCGCCATGGCGTGCCCACATGAGTGAGTTCCGAAAGAGCCTTCATGAATCTCGCACATCAATTTTTCTGCTTCATGCTTATCCACACATCTAAGTAGGACCCCATCAAAGTTCCTTTTATACAAAACGTCTTCGTTAAGGAAGAAACGGCTTGACAATTTTCTCAATGTTTTCTTGTCCTTGTTGGATGCCCCAGGTGGGTACTTTTGAGTTTGAAGGAAAACTTGGATATCATGATACCATGGCTTGTCATCATCAATTGCTTCAGCTACAAACACATAAGCAGGTCGGTCGAGAAATTGGACATTGATTACTGGCACAGTATTGTGACCATTCACATTGATCATTGAGGATAGAGTAGCTAAAGCATCTGCCATTTGATTCTCATCGCGGGGCACATGATGTAACTCTACTTTGTTGAAGAAAGTCAGCAAACGCCTTGCATAATCTCTGTAGGGAATCAATCCAGGATGACGAGTTTCCCATTCTCCTTTGATCTGGTTAATCACAAGAGCGGAATCTCCATAAATGACAATTTTCTTGATCCTCAAATCGATGGCTTCCTCGATACCCATGATGCAAGCTTCGTACTCTACGATGTTGTTTGTGCAATCAAAACGTAATCTCGCAGTAAAAGGGATGTGAGTACCCTTAGGGGTAATGAGTACCGCACCAATTCCACTTCCATAGACATTAACAGCACCATCAAATATCAAACCCCATTCGGATTCAGGATCAGGACCTTCACCGAACACTGGTTCGTCACAATCTTTTGCTTTTAGATACATAACCTCTTTATCTGGGAAGTCGAATTTGATTGGTTGATAGTCTTCGATTGGTTGATGAGCCAAATGTTCTGCCAAGATGCTACCTTTGACTGCTTTCTGAGTGCGATACTCGATATCATACTCGGACAATAACATCTGCCAGCGAGCAATCCTTCCAGTTAAAGCTGGCTTCTCAAATATGTACTTGATAGGATCCATCTTGGATATCAACCAAGTTGTATGATTAATCATATAATGACGGAGACGCTTGGCAGCCCAAGCTAAAGCACAACAAGTTTTCTCAAGTACAGAGTATCGGGACTCACAATCAGTGAACTTCTTACTCAAATAGTAGATAACGTGCTCTTTCTTTCCGGTTTCATCTTGTTGACCCAAAACACAGCCCATGGAATCTTCCAGTACTGTTAAATACATGATCAAAGGTCTTCCGTCAACTGGAGGAACAAGAATTGGAGGTTCTAACAGATATTCTTTGATTTGATCAAAAGCCTTCTGACAATCATCATTCCACTTCACCCCTTGATCCTTGCGGAGTAATTTGAAAATTGGTCCACATGTGGCGGTCATGTGAGAGATAAATCTGGAGATATAATTGAGTCTACCAAGAAAACCTCTGACTTGCTTCTCTGTCTTTGGAACAGGCATTTCTCTGATGGCTCTGACCTTGTCGGGATCAACTTCAATACCTTTTTGACTGACGATAAAGCCTAGGAGTTTACCAGATCTAACACCGAAAGTACATTTGTTAGGATTCAACCGGAGCTTGTACTTTCTCAACCGCTGAAACATCTTCAACAAATACTCAACATGTTCTTCTTCTGTGCCAGACTTAACAATCATATCATCTACGTAGACCTCAATTTCTTTGTGAATCATATCATGAAAGATTTTGGTCATACCCCTTTGGTAAGTGGCACCAGCATTTATCAAACCAAATGGCATCACCACATAGCAGAAAGCACCCCAGGGCGTGATGAAAGACGTCTTTTCTCTATCCTCAGGAGCCATCCTGATCTGATTGTAGCCGGAGAAACCGTCCATGAAGGAGAAAACCTTGCACTTAGCAGTGTTATCAACCAATACATCAATGTGAGGCAAAGGAAAATTATCCTTCGGACTAGCCTTGTTCAAGTCCCGATAATCAACACACATTCTGATTTTACCATCTTTCTTTGGAACAGGCACTATGTTGGCCAACCATTGAGGATACTCTGATGTGACTAGGAAACCTGCATCAATTTGCTTTCGCACTTCCTCTTTGATCTTGAGGGCCATATCAGGATGAGATCTTCTCAATTTCTGCTTTACCGGAGGACACTCAGGCTTCAAAGGTAGTCTGTGTTCAACGACATCAGGGTCTAGACCCGGCATGTCTTTGTATGACCATGCGAATATATCAACATATTCTCTGATAAGCTCAATTACTCTTTTCTTGATAGATACATCCAACGATGCCCCAATCTTGATTTCTTTCTTGTCTTCCTCAGTACCCAGATTGATGATTTCTATCTCCTCCTGATGAGGTTGAATTGTCTTCCTTTCTTGTTCCAACATCCATTTGATCTCATTCGGGATCTCCTCATCTTCCTCTGCCACAGCCTCGTAAACCGGGACCTCAAAGTTGGGAGAAAGCATGGGGTCACTGTGTTCAACGGATTCACTTATGTTCAGTCTGCACATGATTCATGATCGATTTTAATGAGTAAATGCAGACCTTTGGTTTTGAAATTTAAAAGAAAAAGAGAATGATTTTTTTGGATTTTTGTATTACCATTTTTTCCAGAAAAAGCAACAAAAAAAATAAAAAGTAATAAAAGCCGTGATAGAAACGACGATTTTTATTTGTAATAAAAGTACTAGAAGCAAAACAAAGCCCTACATGATTTCACTTTCGCCTTGGGCAGAACGAAAGGAGTTTTCTTAAAAACAAAAAACAACAAAAGACAAGACAAACACATTACTTAGAGCAGGGTGTCACAGAAGGAATGTCAACAGCAATCCAGTTGCAGCAAGCTCCTCCAGGCGTCACAAAGACCGGTGTCACTCCTCCAGGTGCATCATCTAAAATTGCATTGGTCTCTGGTGAATCATGAATGAAACCAGCACTGTGGAAAGAACCTCTGGTAGGGTCGAACATCCCAGGCTTACTGTTAAGGAAACCAATTCCCTCCTTACGCTTGTTTTCTGGCAACTCCACTAGCTGACCCCAGCCTTCGGTTTTGCCTTCCTGAATTACTCTCCGGGCATCCTTCAACGAAGCCATACAAGTCTCAATCTTACCGACACTTTCTTCGGCAGAGAATCCTTGGAATGATGGCCCGTCTGAACCACTACCACCGATAACAGAGAAAGCAGACAAATTGCTGATTAAAAAGGCCGATTCGCCACTCACAGTGATCAACTTTCCACGACTTACAAACTTCAATTTCTGATGGAGAGTAGATGTCACAGCCCCAGCGTCATGAATCCAAGGTCTGCCGAGCAAACAGCTGAAAGAAGCCTGGATTTCCATGACTTGGAAAGTAACCTGAAATTCATGTGGGCCGACCGAAATTGGCAAATCTACCTCACCATACACCGATCTCCTAGTTCCATCGAAGGCCCTCACCGTCACCTTGCTAAGTCTCAAAGGAGCCTCGGAGTACGCCAATTGGTCGAGAGTTGACTTGGGCATCACATTAAGTGCAGAGCCGGTATCTATCAAGACGTTGGATAACGAGTCCGTTCTGCAAAGTACAGAGATGAGTAATGCTCGATTATGCTTATTCCCCTCCGCCGGGAGATCTTCATCACTGAAAGTCAGACTGTTACACGCGGTCACATTCCCCACAATGCTTTCGAATTGACCCAGAGTTACATCATAATCCACAAATGCCTGGTCTAGTACTTTCCTCAGGGCATCCCGATGAGCACCAGAACTTGATAACAGGGCCATGATGGAAATCTTCGCAGGAGTTTGTAACAGCTGGTCCACCACCCTGTATTCACTCTTCTTGATCAGCTTCAAGACTTCATCGGCATCCTCAAAGTCAAACTCTTTGGCCTGCTCCCCAGCTTTACCTTTACCGGCGTTTCGCTCTTTTACTGGCTCATCGACCGGAACACTAACACTCTTCGGACCCACCGTAGGAAAGATGCGGCCACTCCTCAAAATCCGGCTATTCTCTGCGATATTATCCACAGCAACAGGTGAAGTTGTCTCACTTCCGGGCTCAAGAATCGTGCCTTCATACTTATAGGGTACAGCTTTCTGAGCAGTAGTAGGCGTGGGCCTAGGCACACAGATTACCAAGGGAGTACCAACGGGCTTTGTACTGTTAGGGTTTATCACCAGCGGCCTCCTGGCTCTGAATACCGGAGTGACAACGCAGACGTCCTTGCTCTCGGGTTCCCTTGTAACCACAAGTTCCCTTCTATTTAGGAGACCCTGCATATCATTCTGGACTTGTATACATCCACGAGGATCCATCAAACATATGTCACAAGCTTCATGATTGTGGTTGAAGAGAGTTGCTTTACACATTTTCACATGTATCGGTACCAGAGGAGTCTTGATATCACCTACAGAGAGAATGCGAGCCTCTTCCTGATCGTCTTGAATCATATTAACAGCAGGCCCATGAGTAGGCAGAGGATTGTTCTGAGCTACAGCATCAGGATCGGTGAAGGTTAACTCTTTACTATTTATCAGTTTCTGAACCTCTTTCTTAAGAGCAAAACAACGCTCCACATCGTGGCCTGGTGCCCCTTGATGGTAAATACAATGAAGGTCCGGACGGTACCAGCGTGGGAGAGAGTCCGGAATGCGAGGAGGTGGTATTGTTTGGACCAGATTCTGTGCAAGTAAAGAAGGGAGCAATGCTCCATAGGTCATTGGCAAGGGGTCAAATTGTTGCCTTTGATACTGCTGATTGTGAGGAACCTGAGGACGGGGTTGTTGCTGTGGTCTCTGTTGGTATGGTTGTTGAGGATAGTAGGGTGGTTGAGAGAGTTGCTGTGGGTTATATGGTTGTTGATATAGTGGGGGATAGTATAATGAAGGCCCTTGAGGTCTTGGTGGTTGATAGTTTGGGTTCTGGGGTGCGGTCATTTGTGGGGTGATGTTGGCAACAAAGGGGTGATTAGGGTACACGGGCTGAGGTCCTCCATGAGCCACCATGCCAACCTCTTGAGCATTCCTCTTTGGGTAACCATTCCCAAATTTCTTATTACCATTGGACGAAACCCCTGAAGAACCACCTGAAGAACTTCCCGAAACAGCTGCTCCCTTACGAGCCCACTCCTCGATACGCATTCCTGTTTCCACCAAGTCAGTGAACTTCTGTGATGCACAGACAATCATCTTTTCTGAATAACAAGGGCTCAGGGTTTCATAGAACAATTCTGAAAGTTCCCTCTCATCCAAGGGAGGACGAATCTGAGCAGCTTTTTGAATGAAGCGTTGTGCGTATTCTTTGAACGATTCTTTATCTTTCTGGGTTAAGGACTGCAACTCTTTGCGACTTGGCGCCAGATAGGTATTATATTTGTACTGTTGCATGAAGGCCTCAGCCAACTGTTCAAAAGTAGTGACTCCTTTCAACCCCATGAACCAGGTATGTGCCGGACCAGTCAAACTATCCTGGAAGCAGTGAATGAGTAAGGGAACATTATTCTTGTAAGCTATCATCCTCCTAATATACATAGTTAGATGATTTTGTGGACATGTGTCCCCTTGATACTTCTCAAATACAGGCATCTTGAACTTTGGAGGTATGTTTACATCTGGTACCAAGCAAAGGTCATATATGCTTTGGACGACTGTTTCCTTTCCCCGCATATTACTCATCTTCTTCTCTAGAGCACCGAACCTTTCTTCCCAATCGATTGCTTTATCATCCCCCATTATACTGTCGGAGTGATAAATCTGCTCTTCATGTTGTGGCCCAACATGCACAGTAGGACCTGCTTGAGTCATGGTAGCTTGAGGAATCGGTTGACTCATCTGGAAATGTGCCGAAGTCTGTTGACCCTGTGTGAAAGGCATTTCAGTAGCGCCTGGACCAAAAACCCCGTTAGTTGCAATCGGCATGCCCCAAGGGTAGCCTGAAGGCATGGAATACTGAGGAGTAGCAAAGGGACCCTGGGGGCCAAGAGGACGGAAGCCTGAGTTGCCCATAGTTGCCATATTACCAGAAGAAAAATCAGTCATCAGAGGCTGGGTGAGGTCGATAGTTGTAGTAGTAGTCGGAGATGGTTGCGGGGGACCCTCAGGTGCAGCTGTGACGACCACAACAGGAGTTGAATTGGAGATTGTTGCTTGCTCTCTCTCAGCCATCATAGTTTCCATCATAAGTGCCATTCTTTCCATCTCCCCCTTGAGGTTAACCAGTTCCTCTCTGAGCTGAGCGTTTTCCTGTTCTGCCGCTAACATCCTTTTCTTGATATGAGCTCGAGTGTTGTGAATGCGAGTGGATTTGTACTGAATACGCCGGGCCACTTTGCTTTTCTCTGGCAGAAATGAGGAGAGTATGAGACTTGGATTTTGATACTTTTTATGAATGCAATATGATGCATGATATGCTATATGCCAAAATATGCAATTTTTATATATATATTTTTTTTATTTTTATTGAAGGACCTATAGAAGCAGTTTTGTAAACATACCAACCTAAACAAATCATAAAAAAAACAAAGTTGATTACAAGATAATTCCCTTTCTAACAACAAAGCCAAGGGATAGACTCCGTAACTACACAAAAACATCAAAAACAAACTGAAAGACTCTCAAGCCTCTGAACCGAGCTACTCCTCAAAATCAGAATGCGGCCCATCAAAGAGATCCATACGTTTCTTCTTCCGCCCGGGAATTTGATCAAGCGCGGCATCTTTCTCCTTGATACTCTTTTTCAGCTGGGCGATTATCACATCTTTCTTGTGGCTATCATAGGCTTCTTGCTCTAGTAGGGCCATCACAGCCTCGCACTCCTGATCCTTCTTGCGGTACTTCATTTCCCACATGGACTTCTCACGCCTTTCGATATCCAACTGCTTTTGATACCCTTCTAAGGACTCGGGAGGTAAAGGTAAAGGTATAGCTGGGACAGTTGATGTTGCAATCCTTTGTCGTGGGTATGGCATCTTCAATTTATTGGCTCGATCAATAACCCATTGGACATAAACTTCATGGGCGATAACCGATCTCTTTCCTAACTGATTCTTATCTTTCTTGACAATGGAATACCAAGCTTTCTCGAACTGCACTCTTTGATTTGCATCATCTTTTTTGTAGAGGAAGAAATCCCTATCTAGGATGAGGTACACAGGCTTCATCTCCATATGATACCCAAATTGTCGTCTCGCAAGAATTGGGCTGTAGCTAATTCCTCCCTGCGTACCAAGAAGAGGTACATTGTTGAAGTCACCACAACTGTCAATAATAAACTCTGGATCACAAGATGGGTTGAACCAGATTATGTCCTTTGGGGTCCAAGTCATGAGCTTTTGGGACCAAGGGATAGGTTCTGGTCTAATACTGGGACGGGGTAAGTGTGAAGTAATCCAGCGGTGGAGTAAAGGTGTACAACAGACGATGGTCCCCTTTCCATGACTAGTGCGACCATGAATAGCAACATACGTGTCAGCGAGTAAAACAGGAACCGGATTTTGGGTTAAGAAGATCCGTATGGCATTCATGTCAACAAACTTGTCAATTTTCGGGAAGAGGACTATGCCATAGATAAGCAGGGCAAGGATAGACTCAAAATCATCGGTTTTGGATTTCTCGAAACAAGTGGTGGCCTTTTGGTGAAGGAAGTTGTAAGGTAAACATGGGAGACCGTCTTTGGTTGTGAACTTGTCTTTTATGTCGGCTACTTCAAGATGAAGGGCTTTTGCGATGGTAGGGATTTTAGGAATGGGCCCAAAGGCATGAAAGGGTACTTCATCGAGCACCGGCAAACCAACCCAATGGGAATACTCCTCTAGAGTTGGGAAGAGCTGAAAGTCTGGGAATGTGAAGCCATGGTAAATCGGATCATAGAACTGGACCAAAGTATTGAGAAGCATTACATCCACTTTTGTCTTGAGAATGTCGAGTAAATTACCATACCGCTCCTGAAAATGACCCGGATTTTTCAACATCTTCGTCAAACCCCTCAAACCCTCTAAACTCTCTTTATCCGGTGCCTTGAATTTATACCCGTGGGTCCTCCTTCCAACAACCTCCATAACCTATGATGTTTATAAAAAAACCTATATAAGTCCTTCAATATTTCAATGGATGAGAAAATATGTTTATGAATGAATGCATGTATGTATGATAATGCTCAAGTACATAGAATACATGGTGAGGGTAAGTTCCACAATGTTGGAGTCAAGGGTAACAACGCCATTTGGTAAGGACTATGGTTTAAATTGCACTTGTAACAAAGGTTCTACCGAGGTTCCCAAAGTCATTGACCACTTCCGAATATTATCAGATACCGAGAAAACACCCGGTCCAACAACGTTCGTAGGAAAGTCTCATTTGAGTGTAGTATCGCGTGTCAACTAATTCCGAGAAAACACTCGGTTAGCCACCGCACTACATCCTAAAAGGCCAAGATGGGTTAAGGGTTACTAAAAGGTTCTTAGCTTCATTGGAAACTTAAGAGTAATAAAGTCTAAAACGTGAAAACACACGTCGACATATATTACTTCAAGCTCCTTTGCTAAGTGTGGTTATCTCACGTGTGACAAGACACGAGTATACTCTCGGTATGCCACTATGAGTCTACCACTCCTATCTTATATTTCCCTCAAGCTCGGGTATAGAGCTTATCTCACCACTCGCGTAATAAGATAAACATGTAAGCAAATATTTACAAAGTATAAACAAGTAATAAAGCACAAAATAAAGAAAGTAAGGTGGGTTTAACCCGCATAGGATTTAAGTCCCCAGTGAAGTTGCCATTTCTGTGCTCGCGATTTTCGGATATCAAACCATTAATTGATTTGAATCGTCAATCTTTGAACTCTCAATTTTTATTCGTGGGAAGGGAAAAAATGAGTAAAAACCCTTTCGAGACTTTGGATTCGGGGGTTGGTTACGCGAAGGGAAGGTGCTAGCATCCTAAGCGTCTATGGTATTCCATAGGAACCTCTTACCTAGATTATTTTGTGCTAAATTCATTTGCTTACTTGAAAAATTATTACCTAAAAAGCTAAGTGAAAGAATGGAGGGAGAAGAAGTATGTTTTTGGTTATTTTTATTTGATTTGGAAGGACAAGTCCTCTGCCTACGTACCCTTTTTGGGAAAGGGATCAAAACCGACGTAGTTCCACTCAAAAATTTCTTTGGTGGGTTAGGTTGATTTTAAGATTTTTTCGAAAATGGGTTTTAAGAAGAGAAAGAGGCCTCAAGGCATGAGATAAAGAAAACAAGTGAGGTTAATTGATTTTAAATTTTGAAAATGATTGAAGTTGAATTAAAATGGATTGAGAGTTTGATTAAGAAAAATAAAGGAAAAATGTTATTAAGAAAATGATTTTTGAAGTTTTGCATATTTGACTTTTTGAGAAAATGATTTTTCTAAACTAACGGTGAAAACTAACGTAACGTCGTAAAAACTAACGGAAAGCGGTAAATAAAACGTGGTAGTGTCGGTGCACGTGTCGGTGCTTGTGTTACCTACATTATTACATCAATTCCTAAATACAACCCTAAGGCCTTTATGCCAAAATAAAATGCAAGAAATAAAATTACATCAATTCCCTATTTATACATACTAAGTCAATGACAAAGTAAAATAATGATAAAATTAAATATGCATGCTATGATTCAAGACAAAAATTAAATGGTTAGTAATCACAAGAAATATTATGGTGAATGAGACATAAGAAATAATAAGCAAGAATTAAGACAAATAAAAATTAAAGTCATCAAATAAGAGATAAACAAAAAAAAAAAAAAAACATAAAAAGAAAACAAATAGAAAGGATTTTTTTAAATTAGGGAAAATTAAAATAGTGAGAAAAATATTTTTTGGAATTTTTCTAAACACAAAAATGTTAAAAAGTGTAAAAACAGTATTTTAAAAATAAAGATAATTGAAATAAAAAAAATAAAATATAAGGCTCAGCAGGATTAATTCTGGACCATTGGATTAAATCAATAGTCCAGATTCATTCACTGTAATCATCACAGCCATAGGATCTAAGATCCAACAGTTAGACAAGCAAGAACATGGAATACTGCAAGCAAGGAACACGCATGTGATCTAAACAGAATCATCCTTGACCGTTAGATTAAAAATCAAACAGTCTAGACCTGAAGGTGTACTAAATATCACCATAGATTGCACATACATGACCGTTGGATTAAAAAAGAGAAAGGATCTAAAGGTTTAGAAAGAAAGGAAAGAGGAAACATATGGACCGGTCCGGTTCAGATGAACCAGACCGGTCTGCACATGTTTATAAAAGGCATAGGGACCGGTTTTTTCTTATTTTTCTCTTTTCTCCCTCTCTCTAAAACACTTTTAGTGAGAGAAGGTCTGCAAAAGCAGCCTTCTTCTCCGGTGAACCATGCAGTTTCCGGCGTGGTGGCCGCCGGCCAACAGGCGGCGCCGCCGCGCCGGAAAAAAAAAAAAACACCTCCGTTTGCAAATTTTTTTACGTTTTTAAAGATTCTTTTTAGCATAGAACTCAAATCCGGTCTCGAAAATTTCAAAACCAATCACATACACTCTAGATCTAAGATCAAACACAGCACAAAAGAAAGGTAAAGTGAACTACCTCTGAGATCTGAATGAACACGAACAGAAACAAACAGGTCACCACGTCTTCTTTACTCACGTTCTCGACTCCGACTCTTCTCTCTCGTCCGTTTCCGGCTTGGCTGCGTTTATGTGTTGATTGAAAGATGACGGTAAGAAAAAATGAAGGACGTTGGTGTTGATGATTATAATGGAAAATGGTGTTTGTGAATTTATCTGATTTTGATGTTTGCTGGAATTTATTTGATTTTGGTGTTTGCTGGAATTTATTTGATTTTGGTGTTGGCTGGAATTTTGCTTGAAGTTTTTAAGTGTTCTTCCCAAAACTCATACTATTTTCTATGTAATTTTTGGGCTTGATTTGAAAAAAGGTTGGAAAAGTAGAAAATTAGGGTTTGTGTGGTTTGAGGGACTGATTTGACTCTGACGTGAACAGTGATTTTTTCTGGGCCATTTCCCAATGATTGACAGGGTTTTTATAGTGACAAACTAGGGTTGGCTCTGGTACAAAACAAAGACCAAAATGCCCCTGCAGCTGAGACTTGGAGAAAAAGATTTTAACAAATAAATAAATAAATAAATAAAATAAAAACAAAATGCATAAAATAAATAAACAAAATAAATAAAAAGAAAGAAAAGAAAAGGGGAAGGAGTCATTCACGTGACTTTCATTCCCTTGTTTTTTTTCTAAAAAAATAAAAAAATAAAATAAAAATAAACAAACTAACCTAAAAAAAGAAAATAAAAAGTCCCTTCGAAATCTGACATGAGGTACTTCAAAGTATCCTCCCTGCCGAAATTTCGGTTGAAATGATTAATAAAAAAACGCCTTTTAAAATGCGATTAGGCCTTTTCTTTTTTTGGACATGATCGTTATGATTAAAAAGACTATATAACAAAAATGCGTCATAAAAATGAAAGCGAGACGGTTTTAATTGTTGTAAAATGCGAACGTTGATTTAAATGTAAAAATAAAAACTTTTTGAATGACTAAAGACAAGAAACACAAACTTTAAATGGTAAAAAAAACGAATAAAAAGGAACGTGAACCAATTTAAAATACGGACAAGAGATTTTAAACGGTCCAAAATTGGGGTATGACAATGTGGACTACCTTCTATCAATTTGCCCCTCCTTAATTCTCTTATTGATAATGTTACAAGTTTGGGTTCCTTTTATAGTATCTTATTGTTGAACCTGAACTTATAATTTTCAGTGCCATTGGTGGTAAACCCTATATATGTTACATAAAATAGCAAAATATCAAAAAATATAAAGAATAAAAGTGGATAGACTGGAACATAAAAAATATAAAAAATAAAAGCGGATAGACTGGAACAAGAGTTATAGTAGCGAGAAAGTTGCACCAGAGATAGAAATAGGGGTTTAGTTAATGTTTTCAAGGCAACTTCCTCATATTTTAAACATAATTTTAGTATCTTAAGTCTATTTCTAACCAATTTTCTTCTTTCCCTTTATTTTGGGAAATAGTGTGAGTGAGATGCTCATCAAGTCTTAAAATTACTAGGATATTGATTATTCTCTAATTGTCTTCTTGCTTGCATATATTAAAGATTTTTAATATCATTAACCTTAATTTCATCAACCTGAGAATTATAGTTTTCTTAAATCATATCAAACTTGAGAAAGGAAGCATCAGATATCTGAAATTTTTAGGAGAAGATGCAGATTACAAAAAACAAACACATATTGGTGAGGGATAAAGGCCTATAGGTGATGGGATGAAGATGTGAATGATCAAGTATTATGACACAATTTGGTACAATGCCAAAAATATGACTAATATTTATACAATATATTATTGAATCTGTTGATTAATCGTAATATGAGCTTTCCATTGATAATTGTTTTGGAAAGCACTAATATTTGTAGTATTAATTAATCAAAATTTATTAACAGATTACTACAAACGTATTAAAAGTAGACATGTATCGTCTTACCTTTTGTATCAAGTTCAACTTTTTATATTGAATGTATGATATTTCTTTTAGTTCTAATATTTTTGTCCAAGATAAATCAAGAAAAAAGTAAACCAACATCAAACAAAAACATAATGTTTATAAGTTACGCACGTTAGCGTAGTAGAAAGAGCGGACAGACGGGCACGAGAGTGTCCGTCCGAACGCTCGTTATTATTGTGTAAATATTATATTTAAAATATCTGCTCTTTTTGAACAAAAAATTCAATTACTAACAAATGAAGATGAGTTCTTTCAAAGTAACAAATGAAGATGTAAGATACATACATATTTAATAAATTTCAATTACTAACACAAAAAAATGTCAATCTAGTGGTTTGAATTTTAGTGATACACTTTGATGTGCCTGGTTCGATTCCTAGATCCATCCATTTTTCCAATTTCTGATTTTTTCAACAAAAATTAAAGTTGAAACTTTAGGAAGCAACACATTAATTGTATTAAACCGAGTATTAATGCGTGCTTAATGACTAATTATGACATAAAATTGAAAAAAATTACAAAATCGGTTTGACTCAAAAAACCGGCCGAGTCATCGGTTTTTTTCGAGCCACGTCGGTTTTAACCGGTTCAATTGCACGGCCGATCTGATAACCAGCTCAAACCGGTTAACGGTTCAACCGGACGGATCGGCCGGTCCGAGCTGGGTTTTAAAACTATGGTTTTAAGAGTTAAATAAGTTTTTGTTCTCTATAAAATTTTAAAATTTTGCTTTTAGTCTCTCTTAAGATTTTCTTTAATTTTTGGTCCACCAAATATTTTCCCTGATCACTTTTGATCATTGTTTTTAAGTCAACTCATGTGTATCAGTCGAAATTTTGAATTTTTTTCTGCAGTCATGTTTAGTACATCATATATATATTTTTCCCTAAAATTTATATTTAATTCTTTTTTTTTGTTTTTTAAATTCTAAATATTTTAAGAGAGATTCTGGCAGCCCATTCTGCATGGGGCCTATATAAAACATCCATCCATAACCATTTCTCTCCACGCATCAAAACTAGGGTTTCAGTTTCAGCATTCACCGTGTGTTCGTGCCGCCCCGTAGCTTAAACTGCAAACATGGCTACCCAAATGAGCAAAAAGCGAAAGGTTAGTTCTCAGATTCGTTAATATCAATCCAATTCTTCTCCATCCGTTACTAGTAATTCTTAATTAATTTAATTTCATTCGTGCTTGTGTTGTTGCAGTTCGTCGCTGACGGAGTTTTCTTCGCTGAATTGAATGAGGTTTTAACGAGAGAGCTTGCTGAAGATGGCTATGCCGGTGTTGAGGTTAGGGTTACTCCCATGCGCACTGAAATCATCATCAGAGCTACTCGTACCCAAGCTGTTCTCGGTTAGTGGTTTAATCATTTTGATTTATGATTATGATCTTATTTATTTGTAATTTGAATCTGATTCCCTTATAGGTGAGAAGGGAAGGAGGATCAGAGAGCTTACCTCAGTAGTCCAGAAAAGGTTTAAGTTCCCTGAGAACAGTGTTGAGCTTTATGCTGAGAAAGTTAACAACAGGGGACTCTGTGCCATTGCCCAGGCCGAATCTCTTCGTTACAAGCTTCTCGGCGGTCTTGCTGTTCGCAGAGCCTGCTATGGTGTCTTGAGGTTTGTTATGGAAAGTGGTGCTAAGGGTTGTGAGGTTATTGTCAGTGGAAAATTAAGGGCCCAGAGAGCTAAGTCCATGAAGTTTAAGCAAAACTATATGATTTCATCTGGACAACCTGTTAAGGATTACGTTGACTCTGCTGTTAGACATGTTCTTCTTAGACAGGTTAGTTAGTTTATCATCTAAAAACCTTATTGGTTTGGTTTGTTATGTATTTATTTATGTTGCTAATGATGACTATATATGACATTTATGTTGTAGGGTGTTCTTGGAATTAAGGTGAAGATTATGCTTGACTGGGATCCTAAAGGAAAGCAAGGTCCTAAAACTCCTCTACCTGATATTGTTACAATTCACACTCCAAAGGATGAGGAAGAGTACACCAGGCCTGCTGCTGTTGTTGCTCCTCTACCTGTCCCAATCGCTGTTTAAGTTCTCAGCAATTTAGTTTCGGACTTTCAGTTGCAAGTATTTGAGATCTTATTGTTAATTTTTATTACTATATTTATGTTCCTTATCTAATATTACATCTCAGTTTTTTGATGATATATTGATGCATGTTCAAGTCATATATCAATTTAGAATAATATGAAAGATCTTTAGGTTTATAAGACAAGATATTAGTAAACTCATGTTCTGAGATCATATCGGCGGCAATGTGTTCTGCCCTACATCAATGATTGATCTTGTTATTTGTTTACGGTTGTTCTGAGGTCACATTTGTACTTCTTGTTACGTTGTGTTCTCAAAGATTGTGGTTTTTATAGCCAACTTATTAGTAAACTTAATTTGATTATCCAATGGTAAACTCATCAACATTCTTCTTTGAATAGTCTGTTATTGAAGTAAGTTTTTGGTCGTCTGCATAATTTATCATGCTCCTGGGGAGTATCGTTTTAGTAACAAATTAGTTCCACTCCTTGCTATGGCAATTGTTCTTGTGAACTGTAATGTCAGTTTGTGCTCAAGTTCCATTAGTGGTCAACTAAATTCTTTCAAGTGCAATGCAAAAACGTTTACTAGCTATTCATACAAGTGAGGTTCTTTGTATGGTTAGCATTCTAATCGAGTGCCCTTCGACTGCTGCTTTAAAATAAGTGTGGTCATTGGCTTGTTTAGGGTTTAGGGTCCAAAAGTCCTTGGATTTGGACTAAAAGTGCGGGCTTTAACCAAAATAATAACACAAAAAATAATTGTGGCTTGAGTTTTCAGGCGCTCAAGGCACATGAGAGTATCGCAAAAGCCATGCCCTAGGCGCATGGATGCCTACTCCATATGAAAGTGAGAAAAACACAAGGAGGGGGAGGGTGTTGAATTGTGTTGACTTTTTCTTTTTTTAAAAACTAAGTCCAGAGTTTAGATTCTGATAGAGTTCAGAGTCTTGAACAAAGTTTAGAGTCTTATGCAGCGGATAAAGTAGAGAGAGAGAGAGAGACAGAAGAGAAAGTCACAAAACAATTATACAAGTTCCTTCCACAATCCGGAAGTAGTCATGTCCCGCTTGCACTTCCAAGGAGAGTTCACTAAAATCAATATCTGATTACAATTGCTCAAGCACCAAAGCAAGAGACTTCAAACTACTCAAACACAAAGGCAAGAGGTTTGCTATGCTCAACCACAAAGGCGAGAGACTTCCTATGCTCAACAAAAGCAAGAGACTTCTAATCAAACAGAATTACACAGAAATATGTTTGAGGTTGAACACTTGATATACAATCAATGGTGTTCACAAAACAAATCAGATACAAACTCTTAAGACTTCATACAAGTGAGGTTCTTTGTATGGTTAGCATTCTAATCGAGTGCCCTTCGACTGCTGCTTTAAAATAAGTGTGGTCATTGGCTTGTTTAGGGTTTAGGGTCCAAAATTCCTTGTGTATGTTTTATGCGGTTTGAAGCTGGTTTTTTTAATTGGATTTAAGGTCCGTTTGGTTCAACGGAGGGAAGGGGAGGGGTTTTAATGGAGGGGAGGGAAATGGAGGGAAGAGAATGGGAGGTATATCAATTAAATATATGTTTGGTTCAAATGATGGGAGGGACGGGATTTTAATTAAATATGTGTTTGGTTCATAAGGGGAGGGGAGGGATTTTAAAACCAAATTACTTTTTTATCCCTCTAACCTTAAAACAATATCATGATTTTTATATTATTCACTTCATAAAAATTTAAACATAAAAACTCGTAACCAAAGACTCCATAAATAATCAAACACAAAAGTTCTCACATAATATTAGGTATTCATAAATATTAGAGCACTTCTTTACCGCTTTATTAGGTATTCATAAATAATCAACGGAGGGGATGGGTTTTATATTATTTCTTTACCGCTATATATATATATATATATATATATATATATATATATATATATATATATATATGAGTCAGGATCCGTTGACACCAGTGTCAACGGATTCGTTGACACCAAATCACAACCATCCATTGAAATTGATCTAAAGGTTCATAATTATTTATTTAAACCTTATTGTGATCTCTCTTTAATTGGCTCCCATAATTAATGAGTGATTTTCTCTCTTTCATATCTCTTGTTGCCAAAAAATAAGTGATTATCCTTCATCTTCTTTAACTGATCAAGCATGTTTTCCTCACAACAAACCAAGTTCCATTTTTATTCATAACCTATTTCATTTTTTGACAAGATTCATAACCTATTTCATATCACCATCAATAAAAAATTAATTAATTCATTCATTCATTGAATTAAAAACTGGAATCCCATGCCAATAATGATGAAATATCATAATTCTTTCAATTATCTATTTCTGAATTAGTTTTTTTTTTTTGACCAAATTTCTGAATTAGTTTTGTTATGTCAAGAACGTTATTTTTTTTTTCCTTCCGAATCTCACTTCTATAATTGATTACCTCATATTGATGGTGAACAACTATTTCATATCATAAAATAAACAATATTACGTGCTTCAATGTTGATACACACATATAAACAATGAATTTTCCAGAACATGAACCTACAAATTTATACTATTGGCATGGGTTTTTATTTGTCCAAAGAAATGGTGTAATTTTAATTTGTGGATGTCGAGAAGGTTCCTCTCCAAATTTCACTTTTAGTAGTTGTTTACCTCATTCTCTTCAATAAGCTTCCTCTTTTGATTGAATTTAATATGTAAAAAGCAAATCGACATTAAAGGAGGGACAAGAGACGATGGTAATCTGGAAACGTAATCACAGTAGCGTTAAAGGAAAGATCAATATAATGTAAAAGGAGTCCACTCAAGTTATCACGTAGATAAATCGTAGCCGCTTGATTAAAAATTTAGACGGATAGGATTTGGTGTCAAACTAAAGTTTGACACCTGGTGTCAACGGACCCTATCTCTATATATATATATATATATATATATGCAAAAAAAATTAGATTAGGAGATTTTGCAGTGATCCAACATCACTACAAAATTCTCACGCTTTTATTTCATTGCTACCTTAGTTTATTCAAAAGAACAAAATCATTGCAAATAATCCAAAATCATAGATATTTTGATAATAAACCTTGATTTTCAATCAAGTGATCCCTTTTTTCTTTTTATTTTCTTTATCAAATCTCAAATCAATTTAATCATACTTTAAGTCATTTTTTATTTTAATATAAAAAACACAAACAAATTCTTATTTTCTGCTTGGTTTTTTATTCTAAAACTTTTTCAAAATTAATAAAAAAACACAAAATCAATCAAACGTCAATTTCTACCCCGAACTACGAGGTTTTGATCCCTCACGGGTACGTAAGGAAAAGACTTATCCTTCCAAATCATAAAAAATGTAGATAAATTAGGTGTTTTTCACTTTAATTCCATTTTAAAAAGCAAAAGTTTGTAGCACAAAATTAAATAAAATAAAGAGGTTCTCGTAGAGTACTACGAATATTTAGAGTGCTAATACCTTGCCTAAATAGAACCAAACCCCGAACTCTTAATCTTTAAAAATATGGTATTTGAACCTTTTTCCACTTTCTTTTGAAAAAAGTAAAAGTTCAGTCGTGAATTAAATTAACGAGTCTATGCTAATCAAATAACTTGACCTCCGAAAAATGACGCGACAATCATCTATAAAGCAGATCGACTTCTTTGTGTCATGTTTGTGTTGGAAGATGACTAAATCATTTTTATGTCCTCTACATGTTATTAAATCTCATGAAATTCTTTTATATTCATGGGTTTACATTAGTGGCTACATTTTCGATTTCACATGTTTAGCCTTGTGCTGGGTTTGCTTCAATATATCTTTTCCTCTAATAGAGGAAAATGTTTAATTTGACCAAAAAAAAAAAAAAAGTTTAATGGTCTTGTGAATTTGTTTCTGTTGTAACACAAGATTTGCCAATCTACAAAGCAGATTGGAATTCATTTGCCAATTTTGTGTCGGAAGATGACTAAATCGATTTATTTCCTCCATTTCAAAACACATGAAATTTTTATTTATTCATGCGGTAATGTTGAGGGATAAAATATTTTGTATCAGCCTTTTAAAACTTGGAATCGAGTGGTACTAGAAATGCAACACTATAATTTTAACATTCACTATTTTATTGTGTGAAACTTCGATCCAATAAGAGAGCGGATGTTAAAGAAAGGGCAAAAGAGTTCTCTGTTGTGGTTGTCTATCATGGCTTAGAAACTATCGACTTCATCTATTGATTTGCACAAAAAAGAAACATCGAAATCGCATTCAAGAAATAAGAGCTAGAAAATCAAATCAAATGAACAAGCACTTGTATGAGAGATTTGGGTGAGGGACACTTGTATTGAATTTGAAACTATGAAATCCTAGATGGTTAAAGGTTAGGAATGATTGTGGTTTGAATTTTATAAGAAATTGAAACACTAAAATGGTTGCGAAAAACCAAACCGACCTGCAATTAAACCACTAAAATGCACCTAGATTAAAATTCGAACACTAAAGGATGTCGATTTATTCCTATTATAGTTTTGGCTTAATTGATCATCCGGTCCCTTAACTTAATTCTTTTTTTAAAATTGGTCCCCTAACCATTAAACGTTTTAATTTGGTCCTTTATCTTTGTTTTCCTCAATCATTTGGTCTTATTTCATTTGGTCCCTTAACTTAATTTTAATCCGCTTGAAAAAGAGACCATTGGATAAAGGAGGTTCATATGATTTAACAGTGTATCACCAACACCTAATTAATTTTATTATCTTCTTTTCTCATTTTCATTTTCATCTTCATCTTCATCTTCATCTAACTTTCTTCATCAACATTCATCAACTTCAACAAAGAAAAAAAAACTAAAAAGATTATAAAACCAAAAACTTGACTAATCATTCTTATATGTATTCAAGCACTCAAAACCATCTAAGGTCCAACTAAAGGATCAACTTCCAAAATCTGGGTTGACTCACTGGTCAACTCGCTATGGCGAGTGATCTGCTCGCTATGGCGAGCTGCAAGGTGCAACTCGCGAGGCGAGGCGAGGATCATCACTCGCGAGGGCGAGCGATGAATCCGGGCTCGGGCAGAATCACAGTTTTCACGAAAATTCACCTATCACTTGGTTATAAGCCTAACATTGATTCCAGAATTCGTCCTATGGATTATCTAAGGTCTGTACACGGTTTCTACATCAATCTAACAACTTTTCATGAATTAATCATCAATTCTACACTTTTAACCCTAATTTCCAATTCTAAAAAACTTGACTAATCATTCTTATATGTATTCAGGCACTCAAAACCATCTAAGCTCCAACGAAAGGATCAACTTCCAAAATCTGGGTTGACTCACTGCTCAACTCGCTATGGCGAGTGATCTGCTCGCTATGGCGAGCTGCAAGGTGCAACTCGCGAGGCGAGCGATGAAGATCATCACTCGCGAGGCGAGGATCATCACTCGCGAGGGCGAGCGATGAATTCAGGCTCGGGCAGAATCACAGTTTTCACGAAAATTCACCTAATCACTTGGTTATAAGCCTAACATTGATTCCAGAATTCGTCTTATGGATTATCTAAGGTCTGTACACGGTTTCTACATCAATCTAACAACTTTTCATCAATTAATCATCAATTCTACACTTTTAACCCTGATTTCCAATTCTCAAAAACTTGACTAATCATTCTTATATGTATTCCGGCACTCAAAACCATCTATGGTCCAACTAAAGGATCAACTTCCAAAATCTGGGTTGACTCACTAGTCAACTCTCTATGGCGAGTGATTTGCTCGCTATGGCGAGCTGCAAGGTGCAACTCGCGAGGCGAGGATCATAACTCGTGAGGGCGAGCGATGAATTCAGGCTCGGGCATAATCACAGTTTTCACGAAAATTCACCTAATCACTTGGTTAAGAAAATTGAATGTTAGCCTCACCCTTACCTTAACAAATCGAAATCGGCAGCCTCTCTTGGTCCTCTTCTCTTCTCATGACTTTTCTCCTTTTTTTTTCCAAAACTGAACGTACGTAAAAAGTTTCTAACCTAATTCTCTTCTACTTATATCTCCTCTATCTATTCTATCTTATTCCTTTTTCTCCCACAAATCTCTCCAAAATCTCAAAACAACCCCTCATCTCAATATTTATTTTATTTTCAAATCTTATTTTATTAAACAATAAAATAAGTCACAGCACTTCATTAAATCACTTAAATCATATAAATAACATAAATATATAAAAATATACTCTAAACTCATTAAAATAATTAAATAATCAAAACGGGCATTACACTTGTGGTCACTGCACTTGGACCTCCTCCAAAGTAGTGGTGCCCTCCTTACCATAAAGGATGGTATCCTTGAAATGCTCAAAAGACTTTGGTAATGAACAAAGTAACAACAAAGCCTTGTCCTCATCTTCCACATTAACTTCAATGTTAGCCAAATCATCAAGAATTTTGTTAAATTCCTCTAATTGCTTCGAGATTGATTTAGACTCCATCATCTTGAATGAATAGAGTTGTTGTTTCAAGAGTTTCCTATGAGCCAACGATTTTGTCATGTACAATGACTCCAACGTAGCCCACATCGATGTCGTGGTAGCTTTTCTCGCGACATCCCTTAAGACCTTATCTCCGAGACATAAAACAATGGCACTTTTAGCCTTGTCTATCATCTCACGCTTCTCCGCTTGTGTCAAATTCGTCGGCATCGCCGTTTCACCTTTCAATGCTTCTACACACTTTTGTTGTGTCAAAACCGCTTGCATCTTAACCTTCCACAACCCAAAATCATTACTTCCGGTGAACTTCTCGATGTCCCACTTTGAACCCATGATACCAACTATGCGAATAACGCCTTTTCCCCACGGTGGGCGCCAATTGTTGTGAATTCGGAACAAAATCACACCAATGAATAACAAAGATGTGTGAAGCAAAGGAAGTGGTAATCAATAGATAAAGTGTCTCCAAGCAACAACAACAAAAACAAACCTAGATCTAAGTGTAGAGCAACACCACAAGCATAATCAAAGCAATAAAGATAAGCGATGAAAGAGAGGAACAAACACACCAAGATTGTTGACTCAAATCGGTCCAATATGACCTAATCTGGGGGAGAGAGCAACCCTCCAATTCACTATGATGAAAGTGTTACAAAAGAGTTACAAGAAATCAGCTTATAAGCTTACACAAGAACAAGACCTAATTTCTACCCATTTTGTGTCACCCACACTCTCAATAATGAATCCTAAGAGAAAACACAAAAGGAAGCTTTTGATCCTTCCAATGGTGAAATCTCACTACCCAAGGTGTTTACAATGTTTCCCAATGATGGGATAAAACCGCAAGTCCACGGTTCTATCAAAGTAGTAAAAATAGAGTATCGTTCCGATAGGGAGTTATGAATTGAATTAACTTTAAATAATGATTAGATTGAAAGTTTAGAAGGTAGAAAGTTGTATTTTTGTTTAAAAGAAAATAACAATAATAACAAAAGAGGTGTCTTGGGATTATTGGTCCATCATAGTGAAAACCCTTCACAAACCAAACTATTAAACCTAGAATCTTATGTTAGAACTAACTTCTAAAGACAGTTTCTCTTATGTTCCTCTAGAAATCAAGCCTATTTCGCTTACTTGATTACTATTAGATTTTGGTTCCTCTAGCAACCAAGCCTATTTCGCTGACTTGATTACTATTAGAATCCTTGAAGATCGAAACTTATATGTCTCAAAGATTACAAAGACTATTTTGTTGCCTTTACAACCCTTGTATAAATTCACTTGTTCGAATATCAAAGCTCCACTTTCGTTTTATGAATTGATATTTGAGATGATGGATTAACAATTATCAAACCCTCCACTTTCGTTTCCATAGTTGGATAATGGTTAATTCATGTTAAAACAGTGAATTTAGATTAGAGATTAGGGTTAATAGCTTGGTTTGATTATGATTATGTCATTAGACTTATCCAACAATCCCAAGACAAGAGAAGTCTACTCACTAATGTTCATTGTAGACATAGAAGACAAGAAGAAGAAGAAGAACATAAAATAAAGGTTGAACTTTTATTCAAAGAAACAATTGTCACTTATTATTTCCAAGAACAAAAGATGAATTGTTGTGATAGCTAGCTACTCTATTTATAGTCTTATGTCGACTTAAAACCTAAGCAACTAATCACTACAATGTTCCACAAGAAACTAATAGGTAGCTTGTCTTTAAAGCAAAAGCAGCAAATGGTAAATTGGGGGCGTGTCAAGCTTATATTGGTTGGCTTCATATTTTTGTATCAAATCTTCATATTTTGGTGAAGGATCTTCAAATTCTTTGCACAAGATATTTTTGTATGAGATCTTCGTATTTTTGGCATGAATCAGCTCCAATTCTCTTTTCCTTTGCTCCAAGACTCCATCTTTCAAATATTTGTTCCTAAAATAAAATAACTTGCAATTGAAGTAAAATAGTTCTAGAAGGAAATAAAAACATATTAAATCTAAATAAAATAAACTTAAATATTAATTAAAAGACACTAATTAATGACTCATTATTTACTCATCACCCAACCCAAGAGATCCTCACTACAAAGACACTCAACCCTAAAGCTACCTCCTTTGTAATCCAAGTTTCTTTCTCTTCAAGCTCTCCTTCAAAAACTGCACAAGAACACTTATATAGCAGTCTTCAGCTGTCAAAATCGTGTCACGTTTGTCCAAATCGTGACACGATTGGTGCGTACGACCCAAGGTACGACCAACCTTATCCTGAAAACGTACCCAGCAAGTTTGAAAATCGTATCACGTTTTCCCAAAATCCTGACACGATTGAGCACCCTGAAACACCATGCTTGCTGTCTAGAAATCATAACACGTTGATGAAATCGTGTCAACATTTCTCTGTTCTTCCAAACCACAAATTTAAAGCCAATTAACAACAGTGAGATTTAGCATTTTCATATTTACAAAATGCAATAACATGTTGTTTTTAAGTCTTTCCTTCTTCATAAGTTATTTTCCTATTTTCTAAGAAACATAAAAATTAATTGCTTTAATTTTCATATTAACTACTTTTTCGTGCATCAAAACATCATATTTAATTATCATAAAATTCTTAGATATACTTCTACTAAAAAAGCATCAACTCCAGCGGTGGAGCCCTTCATGAGCTGGGGCCACAGCCCATCCGAAAAAATTAAAAAATTAATAATTATAGGTATATTTTGCGAGATTTTAAACAATTTTACGACTTTGGTTTGTTTTTGGCACATTCTAATCTACGTAAAACAGTGTAGTGGCCAACCCAGAAAAATAAAAAAATCATAGATCAATTTTGTAAGATTTTAAACAATTTTTCAACGGTTTCAGATTTCGGCAGTTCCACAAGTAGTATACATGATTTTTGTCGTGTCTATGCTTGGCTGGTTAGTAGCGGAGGCTTACAAACCTTCTAATTTGTGGGGGGTTTCAAACCTCTCTTACATTGTCTCTCAACTAAAACTTATTTCAATTAAAATTTGTACTATAAAAAAAAGCTTCATAATTTAATGGCTCACCCATCTTTTTTTCTAACTCCGCCACTTATCAAATCTAACAAAAACTTAAAGATAAAGGTAATAAGTAAATCTAATATCATGCATCCATAAAGTATGGTCAGATGTACATTAGTGCTATGCCTTGAAACATAAAATACCAATAAAACTAAAACTACTTAAAATAATGTTGTCAGATTAAGTCCCTGGCATCATTTCTTGACCCTTGTACTTCTCACAATCTATCGTGGAAAGTACAATTTCCTCTTCTCTATTTTGTAATCAATATAATTATTCTTGATTGAAGTTTGCTTTCTTCTAAAAACTCCCCATAAATAATACCTTGATTGAAATGCTGCAAAATGAAAACTCAAGTTTAGACACAATTAATAAACAATAAAGTTTAAATGAAAAAAGATTAGTATTAGTATCATATATTTAATGTGACTTACTTCTATATTCACTTGGGAGATCTGTAGAAGGAAAAATTAAAAGATCAGCATTTACAACCCCAACCTTTATGGCAAGTTTATCACTAATCATTTCTTCCACCAGCTCGTCAAATGATCCATCAACACTGTAAGAAAGATATTAACATTTAATACTAAGTTTAAAGTTTAAATTGAATAATTGGGTTTATTTAATTTGGAATAAATGATTATGATATAGTGTGAACATACTATGAGCGAAAAGTGACGAAGCTTGCAAATGTTAAGAACTTAAGATTCAACGTGCATTAGAGATAATACACAACGTGATTAACGTTATAATTAATTTTTAATACATAGTAATGATAATATATTTCTCTTATTTGCCACAATTCATAGGAGCAGTTGCAATTAAAAGTGGTGAATCAACTTGTTCGTTGAAATTCGTTTAAAAGTTGTTCACATTAATAAAAGAACAACACTTAAACGAATTTCGACAAACAAATTAATTCACTACTTTCAATTGCAACTTCCCTGAGAATTATGGTAGAGAAAAGAAATATATTATCATTACTATTTTATTAAAAGTTAATTGTAACTCTAACCACGTTGTGTACTTTTGCAAGCTTCATTACTTTTCGCACGTCGTTTGTTTGCACTATATAGCAATCTTCAATGATTATATTCTTCAAAAAAGGAAGAATTCTAAATTGAATCTTAGTTTCAAAATCATAATAAAAAAAAATGTTGGACATATATTAGTTATTGTAAGTTAATTTACAGCGACATTCAATCGAAGCCGTCCATTTGTCCATCTCATGCCATTTAATCTTAAAATACAGTAAAAGTGGGGTTTCTTGCTTTTATTTAATCTGCAAATTTTATTCAAATGCAACACCCATCACATACTAAGCATTCGTGTACCAAATTGTACCCAAGAAAACAAAGGTTAACTATATCAACAAGTTCTAACCAAAATATATAACCTGCTAAAAGTGCATAGAACAATAACAATCCCATGTCGCGGTGTGTTTCGGAACAGGCATTAACAACCCCATGCCGCGGTGTGTTTCGGAACAGGCATGCACGAAATAGGCACTCCACTCGACCAAATAATCTCTACCTCATGAAGCATTCTCCCGAATCTCACTCGTAGAAGAGACATGCGGAAACCATCAATCTACTTAAACGCCATATCCAAGACAGCTCGTTGATCTTATCAACCATGTTAACCACCTCTTTTGACCTATGTTCGAAAACTTTCTCCTTTATTGTATTCCAAACCAACCCAAATGATCGTATGCCAAATTAACCAATAACCCTTATGCAATTTCTTATTCAAAGTGTTTCGAGTCAAGTAATCCAAATCAACAAACAAATTTGGAGGAGTAATAAAACTGACACCAAGCCATATGAACACTTTCTACAGTACTCATACAAAGGACACGGTCTAAAGGAGTTTACAAATAGATACCTAAACAAAGCAATAAGGTTGATTTGAGTTGGAATTCAACCGCAGTACTAAAATCATTATCCAAAACAAGCAACCCCTCAGTAACCCACACCTTCCTCTTCCGGCTTCCACAACCACTTATCATCGTCTTCCCTCAATGACAACGAGCAAACTTCTACACCATGACAACGCCCAACTTCACTCTTCACCATGTCCAACCCTTAATTCCCTAAAGTTAGCATCTTGGAATAGAGAACAACCGCGGAAATTGCTCACACAAGGGAATGTTACCAATCCATCGACCCCTCCAAAAATTAGTTGACCCACCATTGCCAATCTTAATGTTAAATTCCCTTTTAAACCACTCACCCCCCTCTTATTCCTCTTAATGTTAACTTGGCAAAAGTGGATTGATGTGACAAAATAGTGAAATTTTATTAGACGTCGTCTCAAATCCACTTTACACCGATGATAGATATCCTTTATATCGAAAAAAAACATCATTTTTTATGTCTTAATACAAATACTTGAAAATTGAAAATAAAAGTAATATTTTTATAATATGTAGTAAAAACAAAATAACAAAAACTTTCATCAAATCAAACATATGCATGTATATCCTTAAGTATGTCCAAAATATAATCACCTTGGATTATGAGGAGAAAGGAAATAAATTCCAATGCTGAAGTTATTCGTACCAGAATTCTTGAAACTTTCAGGCCACACGGTTGATTTTTGAAGGAAGTTTGCAGAAATCATATTAGGGAGATATCTAGCCTCTTCATGAACTTTAGGGCATGCTAAAGTAGACAAATGTCCCATTAGTTCAATGACTTTTCCAATGTTTGAAACCTTCAAACATCCCCTATTATCCAAGAAAATTAAACTTCAGACATATTCTATCATTAATTCCAAAACAGCCATAGGTAAAAAAAAAAAAAAATCATTCTTACCTCCATATTGGGTCAGCAATAGGTTGTGGATGCACACTAGCCGCAGCACATTCACCGTTCTCATCAGCCGACGTATTCTATCATATATCATATTTTTATCCAACTCATTAATCTGTAAATCTTTCTTTAATAGTTTTTTAAATAAATTTACCTATGTCTTTCTCTTTCCTCTAGTAAATTGAATATCCTTCATCTGAGTTACTCTTTTTAATACAAAATCTACCATCTACGAGTGTTCTCTACATATAAAAATCCTTTGGAACTAACAGAAAACAAAAGCTAACAAGTATGGTGCATGTAGGGTTAAAAAGAAAAACGATCATAAAAAATATAATCGATTCAGACTTAAAATTCCTTTTCAAATAACCGAACACAAAATCTAACCTTCATGGTGTCTTTAGGGTTAAAAAGAAAAAAAGATCATAAAACCAAAAAAATAATACATTCACTTCTTAAAAATCCTTTCCAAATAACAGAAAACCTACTCAGCACAAACACGAATACCGGAGATGACACTGACACCACAGACACAGACACATCAACATGGATAAAATTTTGAGAAAATGACGTAATCACACGTGTCGTTGTCTACCCGAACATGCCTTCAATTAGAAGTGTCTGTGCAATAGAACAGAAAACAAATACTAACCTGCATGATGTTTCTAGGGTTGAATGCTTCCTTCAAAGTGATGAATTGCGGCTATTAACAAGAGGATCTGTCGCTGATATTGTATTGTTGGCAAAAATATTCTCCATGCATTTTTTTCTTTTTTTGAGGAAATTCTTCATGCTTAAAAAAGGAAAATCCCTGAGTCAAAACCTAAAAAATTGGAAGAATTGCTGGGCAGTGTTGAATTTTTTGGTAAGATTTAGTGAATCGTTTCAATATTTTTTTTTTTTAATAATAATAATTTAATCCTATTTTATTATATCTCGTGTAAATTTTACAAGTGGACCTTTTCATTCTGTTTTAATTTTCTTAATAGTAACAAGCCCACGAGTTCTAGACCAATAAAAAAAAAATCTATAATTTCTATAATAAATGACAATATCCATTACTATAGTTTTAGTGTATAAATGTTCAAATAATGTCATATATTCTAAAAATACGTGCATTTATATAATGTATTTACACAAAAATATAGTAATGGATATTGTCATTTATTGTAGAAAATGGAGAGTTAAACGTCCAAGTGCGGACTATACCTCGAAGAGTATTTGCAATCTTTTATGTATTAAAAATAATGATAAAGATGATGTTTGATGATAAATACATTGAAATAATATATTTTTTTTTAACAAACCAAAATGAAACTTATTTTAAATGATAAAAGATGATCGTCTTAGCACAAGGTGTGACAAGAAAAAGCAATAGAGTTCTATTACAAAACATCAAAAAGAAGCAAAGTAAAAACAACTAGACCGTATCCAAACAATGTAAAGGATGCTGCCATCACCCAACAAACTCATTAGAAACATTTACAACATTTTTTGCTTGAGCCACCATGTCAATAAGTACTTGACATTTTCCAACACCTGAGGAATAGATTTTACTTTATTATTAAAGATCCTATCATTTCTTTCTCGCAAAATCACCCAAACCGTAGCAAGCCACAATAAGTGAATAAAAGATTGTCGTGTTTTTAGACGGCCAGACAAACAAGCCTAATGGTGAAAATGATCCACTATAGAATTCAGGTCAACTGATGAAAACCCCACCCAATCACGAACCAAGTACCATAGAGAGCCAAAAATATTACAATTTAGAAAAAATGGTGAACCGATTCCACCTTACCAGCCAAAAACACAAAGAATCCTCATCAAGTAAGACACCACGCCTACCTAAATTGTCTTTGATGGGAAACCTGTTATAAAGGAGGCACCAAGCAAAAACAGAAACCTTCAACGGAACATCCTTATGTCAAATCAACTTAGAAACCGCTCCTACCTGTTGCATTTGCAGACTAGAAAGATAGTGATATACCACTCGAACAAAATACACACCACATCTATCTAGCAGCCAATGTCATCTATCAATATTAAATACTAACGGTTAACTAGTACCGTGTCCGTCTATATCAGTTGGAGATGGCAGAGAATTATGTTGTGCAGCCTCCGTCGAGAAAGTCACCACATTTGTGAAGGATCGAGGGAATGATGATAATACCAGGTGCCAATTTTGTTGGGTCGGGTCAGTTTGAGTCACCATGTTGGACAGACCCATAACTAATTGCTCTAAATCAAGCCAAATTCTTAAACTTTAGGCTAAATTAATCCAACGGTCCTCAACTAATTTTCAGTTTTCATTTTGATCCCATATGTCTTAAAAATCATCAATTTGGTCCCTCAACTTTTGCTCTGTTAGTCATATTAGTCCTCTTCCGTTAATTTTAATATTAAATGTTTAAGGTGCACCAATATGGTAAGTGATCCACCCTAGACGTTATTAATTTATTTAATTTTAGCCTTTTAATCATTTTTAAACAAAACAGACCCTCGGATCATACAAGATCGTTAGATCTTGTAATGGACCACAAACACATTATTTTTCTTTCCTTTTATTCTCTTCTTCCTTCTATTTCTTCATCTTCTTCATCCATCTTCATAGTTCATCAAACCCAGAATCTCAGCAAACTTATAAACTCATAAAACCCTTAAAAATCAAACACTTTAATTCCTCTCTCTCAACTTCATCCTGTCAAACTCAAACCGTATCAAACCCTTATTCTCCCCAACCCTTCTTTCCCCTCTCGCAACCCTTCTTTCCCATCGGAGGAGCAGCCAAAGAGAGCGTCGACATGAGATCCGACGACCGGTGATGAGAAGAAACATAAGTCTGTCGGCAATAGTAAGGGATGATGAAGATGTAATTGTGTGATGAAGATGTCTCTCTCAAAAGGGAGAGAAAAAAATCAACAATTGTGTGATGATGATTCTGACCTTATCAATGTTTAAAACGACCTCTTGCAATTTTCTCATTCGTTCATTTATCCGAGTTCTTCTCACCCTCTTGGCAAGGCTTCTAGGATGTCTTGCAAAGCCTCTCTTTGCTCTAATACTGCTTGTAACAGAATCTGGAAACTGAAGAAGATTCTCCACAACAAACATTTCTGATGATTTTCTTGTCAAACTCAAGTGATGTGATAGTGTGTCAACTTGATTCCGTACCCCTACGTTCTGCATATAACAGAAAAATCGTGAATCAGCAAAATCCATCAATGTTATATTCAGTTCACCAATACAGTGAGTTTTTGAAGAAGATGAAAAATGAAGAAAAAAGGGTGCAATTGGAAGTAAAATTCATCTTAATTATCTGAATATGCAGTGCTTCATTAAATGAAAAGGGATTAAGTGAAAAACCTTATTTCAAGAAGGAATGAAAAGGGTTGTTGAAATTTTCTAAGTTCGAAAGGGTTTTTTCTAGACTCAAATATATTCCAGTTCTCTGTTTTTTTATTTTTCTAGATTTGTTCGTATGAATGTAGAAATTGGAATTAAAATTTTTATGGAGAGTTTCTTCATGTGGGACATTGTAGTTCAAATTTGGAGTTATATGATAATTGGAGTTTGATAGAATAAGAGATTAAGAAGATTGAGTTTTTGAAAAAATGAATTTGAACTTTTAATTTTTTTATTTTCTGGATATGAAGAGGTATGAAGGTGGATGAAGATATGAGGATGAGAATGAGAGAAGATGATGAAAGCTGGAAAAAAAAAAAGGCTTAATTGCACTTTTCCCCCCTATCTTTTGTTAATTGTGCGATTTTGCACCCCCTCTTTTGTTTTGAGCGATTTTGCACCCTATCTTTTGCCAACTGTGTTTTGTTCAAAATCATCATTAAAAGAGGGGAAAAGGGGCAAAAGATAGGGTGCAAAATCGCTCAAAAAATATAAGTGAGGGTGCAAAATCGCACAATTAACAAAAAGATAAGGGGCAAAAGTGCAATTGAACACAAAGATGGGGTGCAAAATCAGAAAGGGGGCAAAAAGATGGGGTGCAAAATCGCTCAAAAAAAAAGAGGGGGTGCAAAATCGCACAATTGGCAAAAGATAGGGAAAAAAAATGCAATTAAGCCAAAAAAAAATTAGGTGATGATGGTTCACTATAAAATACAATGGACATGCAATCAAATGGTTAAAATTAAATTAAAAATTTAAGACATTAAAAAACTAACGGAGGGGACGAAATTGAATAATGGAGCAAAAGTTGAGGGACCAAATTGATGATTTTAAGACTTATGGGACCAGAATAAAAATTAAAAATTAGTTGAGGGACCATTGGTTAATTTAGCCTAAACTTTATTATTAGTTAAAACTTCTTAAAATGTATATCAATAATTCTCCAAACAAATACACTTAATTAAAAACACAATTCAATAATGCAAAGGTGTCGTGTTGGTGTAACATACATCGGTGCGACTAATTTGGAAGGTTAGGAATGACAAAAATCAAAGGTCTTCTGATGAAAATTTGTTTGAACAGACACATATGAACCTCAAGTTGGTGAGCAGTATTTCTAGATTTTATATATATATAGGGTGTTTCAAATGAGAGCACTCTTATAATGAGAGGATGAGAGGAATTAATATTAACCATTGGATATAATTGCACATGATTATATTTCCTACCCTTTTTCCTTCCCTATCTCGCTAACATTACAGCATCTTCATCTCTTTGCTGATGTGCATCTCTACACTTCCCCATCTCTTCATCTCTTTGTTCATATGACATTTTTTCTTTTTACATTTTTCTACCTTCTGAATCTAGATCAATAGCAGGAGTATGCTTTTCATGTTCAATTCAATTTTGCAAAACAAAATCATGTAATTGTCCTAAAAAACCAATTAACCTGAAAATTAGAAAAAGGGGGTTATTATTATTACTATGCTAAACATCGAACAATCTGAATCATAATTTCTGTGAAATTTTAATGATTTCATGATGAACATCAAATAATGTAGAAAAATAAGAATATCATTTTCCTTTCATCTCTTGTACCTATATAGACGCAACTAAGATATAAAGGTATGTCCACCAAATTAAGTGTAGCTCCAATCTCCATTAAAGGGTTTCGTTCAAGACTTACAGTGTTTCGGCGAGAGAGGGAAAGGAGAAAGGGTAGGAAAATAGAATCACGTGCAATTACTTTTTTCATGAGCTTTTGAATCTGCACCGTACGATTGTGTGTGTGTGTGTGGGGGGGGGGGGGGGGGGGGGGGAAGCCGGTAATAACAATGGGAATATGGAAATGTATGTGATGCATTTGTCACATGATTGGCACATGATTAATTTAAGTTGTGTTTTATCACATCTCTTACTTTTAATCTAATGGCCACATTTTATTTTCACCATTGTCACATATAAATGTCATTTTCATACGATATACCGGGGTTGTGTTTGTTTAAGTTTTTTCTATAGAATGTTCAGTGATATACGTAATATTCAATTCAGATTATATATTTTTAATCATAGTTAAATTTTCTCTATGGTGGGATTCTCATTTTAAACTTTGTGTAAATAATTTGACATGCAAAGCAAAAGTGTTGTTCTAGGCCTGCGTTGCAAGTTGCAACTGTTATTTGACCAAAATTTGTACAAAAATAGTGAGTAAATAATTGAAAGAGAAAGAAAACTAAATGTTAGTTTCTTGACACGTTTATGTCTTTATCAAAGCACAAAGAAAAAAAGTGTAAAAAGAAAAAGAAAAAGCTCAAAGAAGTAGCAGGTTTATGTTCTATAATCCTTTTGCTTTCTTCTCTCATATAGTGGGCCTGGCATAGTGTGACCAAAATGGAATAAGATAGAGTTGATGAAAACTACACATGAAGCATGATTTAGGTTTTTTGATGTAATGTTTTTTTAGTAAGTATTTTAATGGCTAGAATTCACCTTATAAGATGAATAAGTAGGGTATCCGGGTTCGAACCCCGACCTCTGCATATAATAATGCATTGTCCTACCAACTGAGCTATGTTCATGGGACGATGTAACGTTACTATTGATATTGAAAGAACATGATAAACCATGGACAATCTATTGAAGTAACTTTCAAAAAATACCTACCTATTGAAGTACATTAATTCTTTATCCTTCAAGCTTTGCTTTTCCAAATTTAATCCAAAACCTAGTGAGTGAAGAACCTTTATGTGCTTTCAAAATAAAAATTTAATATCGGAATTAACTCAATAATAGGCATAAACACTCGAGAGTAATTAAATGAGATGATTTAGGGCAACTCCAGTGTAATCTTCTAAAATTTTAAAACCAATTAAGAACACTAAAAAACAAGGATGAATTGTGAACCCTAAAAAATAAATTAAGAATTCAGATATAGTACTTACATGTGATATTTTTTAGCCCACCAAATAATGTTAAAAAACACAATTTAATTTGGTTCTAGAATTGGAGATGCTCTTAGTTCTCTTTTCAAATAGTGTTTTCAAGTTTGAATTTCATTTAAAAAATGTAGTAGTGCTAAAACTCTTAGCTTTGTTGCATACAGTATTAAGACTTTACTAATTAACTATGGTTAAATAACTCTTTAGTCGACAAATGGATGAAAACTCAATTTAAACTTTAATCACAATGAGCATGAGACTTAACTTAATTTGTGGTATTTTTCATTTTTGGTGTAATTTTCATGATTTTTTTGGTCAGGTAGCACGATTTTTTTTGTCAGGTAGTGAAATTAAGAGACATGTAATGATGGTGCAATTTGTCTACTATTTTTTGTCTACACATCTTAGGATACTTATTTTATACCAAACAAAAGTAACAGTGATAGGGTCTAAAGTGTATTATATCAATACCTATTCAAAAATTGTACTTGACAAACATTTTTCTCAAAGAAGAGAATCAACCAAAGAACATCTTTATCTTTTCATCCCTTCAATTTTCCCGCTCTTGAACACCCTCCAATCAAAATACTTACTAAATCACCATAAATACACACAAAGAACAACATCATCACTATCACAAAAAACATACTCCACACAAACATTGATATAATCCAACATGGGAAATTGCTTGTTGGGTGCCAACTCAGATCCAGACACATTGATCAAAGTCATAACATTTGATGGTAACATCATGGAATTCTATCCTCCAATTACAGTCAATTTCATCACAAATGAATTCCAAGGCCATGCCATATTCCCAACCAATGATCAATCTTCCAAACCACTTTGCCAATTTGATGAGTTGGTGGCAGGACAGTCATACTATTTATTGCCTATGACTGTCCTGTCACCAAACAACAAAATTGATTACCCTTCTACCTGTGCCACCGCTGAGACCGGTGGTGGCGGCCAAATTATCCGACAAGGACATGTTAGGTCTCAAAGTGTTCCTACAACACCTCTCCCCGCCCCATATAGAATGTCATTGGATTATCAATACTATCAAGGCGTAGGGTTGCTCAAAAGAACCTCCACAGAATCTTTCTCTTGTAGGACTAATAGAAGTAGTGTTAACAAAAGCACTATCAGTAGTAGTAGACGTAGTAGTAGAAAGAGTACTGGGATTTGGAAAGTGAAATTGTGTATAACTCCTGAAAAGTTGTTGGAGATTTTGTCACAAGAGGTTTCAACCAAGGAGTTGATAGAGAGTGTGAGGATTGTAGCCAAATGTGGTGTTACTGCTGCTTCTTCTGGTGGTTGTGGAATTTCATCTACAACAAGCATTGTTTCTGATCAATGGAGTCTTTCTAGTAGTGGTAGGAGTGCTCCTTCTAAGGTTGATGCCTTAGTTCTAGACATTTAAGGCCGTGTTGGATTGTTATATTAGAGTTTATCTACCGACACAAGTACTTGTGAAACCGTTAAGGACAGCTTATGGAAACAGCTTATTTCCGTAAACTCTCCAAAGTAGTTTATAGCTTATAAAAAAATATTCTGACTTTAATTTATCTTTATGTTATACGTTTACTTGTGATGTCATATTGTATAATTTTGTGTATTTGTTGTATAATTTATACAAGTAACAGAAGGTCAAATTCTCGTGTTGATTATTGTAAAAAGGGTTAATAGGTCTTTACCCTCTGTAATATGGTGGCATTTCACATGGGAAGGTATAAAACTTTCCCACCATGGGTCACACAAGATAAATGGTTAGATTGTGCATTTCTATTAAAGCTTATCATGTTCTCCCACATCTGATCTCAATAGCTTCACTTTCCAAACTTTTCTCATCTTGCCAAAAGAGCTAGCAGTTACAACCAAACAAAAGGTTCCTGCCAACCTTATAAAACAAGCAGTGGCAATGAACAAGTAGAAAATAAGCACAGATATACATGGAAGGGCGGAAACAAGCCAAACTCCAAAAAAGTAAATTTACAAAATCCCTCCCATAGAACCGCACCAACAATAACGCTCCAGCTACAACAGCACAAAAAGGCAGATTCAAAAAGACAGCCGCGTTCATCTTCTGTTTAGACATTCTCGTGGATTCCACGTCCACTCATAGAAGAGGAAAGAAGCTATCTTCAACCTACTCAACATCCAAACCCAAGAAAGCGCTTTAATTTCATTCACTATTTTAGTTTGTTTACTCTAATTTTCAAACCATAGTTAAATCATATGAAAAATTAATTAAAAAACTATAATGTTGGAGAAGATGCTCGGAGATTCATGAATGAGAGCTGTTTGAGAAGATCTGTGTCATTCAAGCTATTGCAAAGCTGGCGTGGTGGGAGGAGAATTGGTGGTGTGTTTTGATGTTGTTGGTGGTGGGGAGGAGAGAGAAGGGTGGTGGGAGGTGTAAAAAAAAAAAATCCAGTGTTACAAGTGTATGATAATTAAGATGGTGTTTTCAAATTAATCTAATGGCTAAAACAAATTTTTCTATGGTGGGAAGGTTTTATACCTTCCCATATGAACAGCCATCTTGTAATATAGGTTATTTTTTGTTTTCTTCCCTGTAAAATATTTTTGTTTTGATTTACGTCCCTAATGGGCCAAATGAAAACCAATTTTATTTTATGTTTTTTAAAAAAATTTCGTTTTTGTTTGGCCTATAAATCAAAACAAAAATATTTTACAGTACAGGGAAAAAACTGGAAATGACATATATTACAGAGGAGTAAAGACCTATTAACCCTTGTAAAAATGGTTCTCAATGTCACTTTAATTTTTAATTAATAAAAATTCAACAGTGGAAATAATTAGTTTATTATGTCCGGCATAAATTCTCTAATAATGAGGAATGGAATAATGGATAAATAATTGGTTTGTCAACATTGAACCGTTTGGTTTCACTGAAAGCTTTACTTTGGGGTCTTAAAAAACAAAAATACAGATACAGATACCCATGTCCAAGTGAACAACATATTATATGGTGGAATATTCGGTCAACTCATTCCAACATGTAGACATGTACTATGATTTATTTATAAATAAAAACTAAATATGAAAAATGCATTATTATATGCAGGGTTCGGGGTTTGAATCCCGAACATCTCACTTATTCATCTTATAAGATGAATTCTATCTACTAGGTCACCAGATAAAAAAAAAAAAGTTAGCAGTTTAGTTATTACTTTACTTAATATTACCAAGGAAAATCATTAGCTATTTTATAGATTGATTTTTTATCAAGTGCAAATTTAAACCGTGTCAGAATGATAAATTTATCTTAAAATTTATACATTTTATATTAAATACATAATTTTATAATAAATAATTGTTGTTTAAAAAATTATCATTTTTAGTTGTCTTAACTAAAGTGACCAAAGTAACCAAGAAAAAACTAGGGTGACCAAAAAAAGTAGTTGTTTTGACTTATGCAGTATTACATAGGATAGACAAATCTTTACAGATTTTACTATATTTTTTTTTGTAATTTTCAAATTTAATTCTCCTCATCTCTCTCTCTCCTTCCCCTCTCTCTCTCCCTCTCCCTCTCCCTCTCCCTCTCCCTCTCAACAAAATGTATATTTAAAAGGCTTAAATATGTTTTTAGTCCCCGTAAATTTACCAACTTTTCGTTTTAGTCCCTCTAAAATTTTCCTTCAACTTTTGGTCCCTCAAAATTTTTCCATCTTCACTTTTGGTCCCTCTTTTAAAGTAAATTCATATGTAGAATTCATATTTTTGAATAAAATTTTGCAGAAAACATCATAATATTATAAGAATCTCTCCCAAAAAAATATAATTTTTTTTTAATAAAACATGAATTTTGATATTTTTTTATGGTTAAAAATTCATATTAAATTTATGTTTTGTTAAAAAATTCTATTTTTTTTTTGGGAAAGATTTTTACAATATTCTACACATTTAAAAATAGGGACCAAAAGTAGTGATTAAAAATTTTATAGGGATTAAAAGTTGAAGGAAACTTTTAGAGGGACTAAAACGAAAAGTTGATATATTTACAGGGACCAAAAACATATTTAACCCTATTTAAAATATTTAAAATACCTTATATATTTGACATAGATACACTACTAGAAAACTTGAAATTAGAGACGGACAAGATCTGTTTCTAAAACATGAAATTTCTCTCACTAAACAGTTTAGAGACAGAATTAGAGACGATATTTTAGTTTGGGTCTTTGATTGGAGATGAAATTTGTCCATCTTTACTCTGATTGTTTTAATTTTTTTTGAAAAAAAAAACAATATCCATACATTCAAAATGATATAGTACATTAATACAATACATATTCAAAATCTCTAAAAACAAAAATGATGAATATGCGAACAAACTCACAATATTCATATTAATAGCATAAAACGCCATAGTTCACATGTATACAAATATGATTATATTCAAATCTTCTGAATACACATGAATCAAATAAACAACGCACTAAGACGAAAAATAAAAAATACGCTACACAAACATGGAAAATCAAAACAAAACAAACAAAGTCGTGCAAAGATGAAGAAATCACAAAAACAAACAAAATAAGATTTAAAATTTGTGAAAACTATTTATTTAACTAAAACAAAAAGAAAAACAATTCAGACGCATGACTTTGGGTCAAAATTGACCCTTAATCACCCATCATCTTCAATAGATCAGATTGTTTTGCTTTATTTATTTTCAAATTGTAAGATTTGAGACGAATATAGAGACGACGTATTATGTTTCTAAAAGTTGTCACTATTCCACAAACCTTAATTTCCGTCTCCAACAGTTGAATGTCGCCTTTGATTTCGTCTCTAGTAGAGACAAAACAAATTCTATTTTTCGGTCGGTATTTGATATTTTTCTAGTAGTGATAGGGGACTACATGTGAATGATTTTTTTGTCAAGTAGACATGTGATTGATTTTCCTAGTAGTGATAAGGAACCCTTAAAATAAATAAGTGAAGAATTTAAGGTTCAAACTCAACCCCTATGTATTGCAACGTTTGTGCAGCTGAACTATATTCAGTAGGAATTATTTATTGGTGCACATATGAATGGTTTTTATTGGTGCAAAATCGTGGTAGAAAAATCACGAAAAAATAGAACCAAGCTTTTTTTGAATAATTGAAATTATTTCCCTTAAAAAAATAGAAATTATTTAACTAACTTAAATCACATGAATTTGGGATCATTTTGTGTACCAAAAATTTCTCCATGGAAAAAGTTGAATTTATCATTTGACTTAGATTAATTAAATAATTATTGTGTCTACTTATTAGTACACAAATAAAATTGCTTTGTTTTATTCCAAAAACAATTTCTTTTGTTTTTGAAAATTAAAAAAAAAAAAAAACTATGATTCAAATGTAGGTTGTCAAGAAAAATACCGACCAAAGTTTTGAACATCACATAGATTAAAAAGTTTAGTGTAACGACACATGTTCATCATTGAAAATGATTACATATATGGACAGGCACTATCTATTTTTGTCAAACATATATTAAATGCCCTAATTTTGCCTCTTAGAAATCTCCAAAGAGTTAGGAATTTATACTTTTGGACCTTTTATCAAAATGCTGGGGTGGTAGTACCCAATTTATATATATTTAAATTTGCAGGCTTCATACAAAGTGTTATTATATATACTTGTGACTATAAAGTTACTTATATTATACTTTTGTTTTACATTCCTTATTGCAATATTGTTGCATGTATTTGATATTTTCCTTTGCTTCTATACAACATTTTAAAGAAAATATGAGTTTACATGAAGTAGAAATTGATGATGAACATTGTTGTGGAAATCATTTTTGGGTTCTAGCATTATTGTGTTGGGTTTTTATGTTTTTTGCTGCTATTTCATCAGCACTTGCTTTAGGGCTTTTGTCTTTCAGTCAAGTTGATCTTGAAGTTCTTGTTAAAGCTGGACAACCTCATATCCAAAAAAATGCAGGTATATATATGTCATTGCTTGCTTTTTTACACTGTCAAAAAATATATGTCACTGTTTTTTTATTTCAATGGCATATATATAAAGGAGAACAAATATATACAAGGATGTTAGATCATCAAAAGTGACCTAGAATCCCACCAAAAGCAAAAATAAAAAACACTCACAACACCACCCAGAAAAAGACTAAAACTCCAACAAATACAAAGAAAAAACAAAAATATTATAAAGAAAAAACCTTTCTCCCTCCCTCGAAATCAGGGACGGATGCATGTTGGGATATGTGTGGGCTTGTGACTACACAAAATTTTTAGAAACACTTTATCACAAATTATTTCTCTCTTGGTCCACACATTATCGTCATATATTTCAAATTCTTTCTTGATAATATGAATATTATCAAGAATCAAATGCAAAATCGCGTGAGAGATGACCAGATAAATGATTGTTTAGTTATTTATATAGAGAAAAATATTTTTATTAATATTCAAAATGAGAAATCATTCAAAACTTACATCATATAAAAATTCGTAAAAGATAATTTTATATATGGTGTCCCAACTATTCAAAAATCTTGGATCCATCACTGTTTGAAATGTCCAAAATACAAAAGGAATAGACCAATAAGCAAAACAAAACCCCGCTCAAATGTACCCAACCAAGACCTCTCTATACTAAGGGCTATGAGCTCCAACAGAGAAGTGGTTCCACCACCCACTCATAGTGCAACAAGGTAATAGTACATTTAAGCATTTTTCTTTTATATTCAAGTGAATTCCACAATAATTTTACATTCTCACTACCAATAATATTTTTCCCAAAAATACCCTCATGCAAGCATTTACTCTAGATAGGTGACTTGCAAAATCAAGTTTCTTGGTTTCTAATTACTTTAGACATTGTATTCTTTCTACATCAAAATAAAAGGAATACAATATGTGACACCAAATTTGTTTATCTCCATCTTTCTTACTATTTAATTTGTACAATTTTCATACAATTTAATAAAAAAAAATACAAAAATCAAAATACCAATGAACTTGACATCAAAATTTTGGTGTAAAAAAGCCACTTCTCTATATTGGGGTATTATTGAAGAGAATATACTCATAACAAAAAATATTATTAAAAATTATATTACAAGAATAAAACGAGAAGTGTGAAATTGCACGTTCCAACCTACTACTAATATATCAAATGTTCGTGCTATCGGTAATCAGATGATTCCGTAATTCTATATCAAATACGATGAAAAGATAGATTGTGTTGCTCTTGAGTCTTGAGAAGTCATTAAAATGTTAAGACTGAATAAAAGATATAAAGTAAGTTGGTCTTACTAACTTCATAACCTCCTACCCAACTTTACTAATCACTTTATTTAACAATAATGTAATACCTACTTTTTGCCATATAAATTGTACTTACAGGATGAAATGTGGACTATTTATTTGTTACTTTATTAAGTGAAGATGACGTTAATTTTTATTTATCTGCAGCAAAGATTATGTCGATTGTTAAGAATGAGCATTTAGTTTTATGCACCCTCCTCATGGCTAAATCATTGGCACTAGAGGTATGTTGCATATATCATCTCATTTAAGAATTTTTTTTATAAGAATCAATCTATTTTTTTTTACCTTTTTTGTCGGTAGCCTGGTTAAAATTTTACCTCTTAAAAGTGAATAATTGGGATAATCAGGATTCGAACTCCGACGACCGCATATTACAATACATTGTCCCTACTAATAAAGCTAAATTCACAGGAAATAATCGATTAAACCTTTGTTCTTAGATAAATAAACATTACTATGTATATTATTCCAATATCCACTTGGTATGATTGATTTTCGTTTTTAAGTAATCTTTAAAATTTAAAATCTCTTATCATATTAATTATTTTGAGATAATTGTAGAATTAAATTTGAAGACCCAATCCATATTTTGTGAAGTGGTCATAGATAATTAATTACCAATGATATTCTTCCAAACAAATTTGATCAAAGATTTTTAATTTCATTTTCATTTTACAATTTGCTTAATTTTATGTTGCCTTATAATAAAATTTGTATTATTAAAGGGAGTTTCTGTTCTTATGGAGAAAATGTTCCCAGAGTGGGTTGCTGTGTTGCTTGCAACTGCCCTTATCAGTATCATTGCAGAGGTGAATATATTATAGCTATGTTAATTTTACAATGTTTACTAATTAATTGGTATATATCATACATGATTAATTATGATTATATATTTATAAGGTACGGACACTCTTTGGATTATGTGTGTTTTGGTGTCAGACACACGTCGGTTTCCAACACAGACACGATACCGACACCTGTAATTACACTAAATTATGTCATTTTTTTAAATTATTATCGGTATCGGAGTGTCTGTGTCGTGTTCGGTATTTGCGTATGTTTATGTGCTTTATAGTTGCACATACAAAATAAAATTAATACTACAAACTTTAATTTACTTAAATACTCATATGAGACATTAATATTATCAGGTTATACCTCAAGCCTTGAATTCTCGTTATGGTTTAAGATTTGGAGCTACAATGTCTCCTTTTGTTCGAGTTCTTCTCCTACTTTTCTTCCCATTTGCATATCCAGTTAGTAAGGTAATTGACACTTTCTAAGCTGAGACTTTTGTAACATTTTTGAATTATTAATAGACTTGTATCATTGTCATAATTTAGTGTAATATATCGTGCAAGTTACGTTTTACATAATCGTCTGAAATTGCGATTTAGGCTGCGACATCATGGTTTATGATGTCACCACAACAAAATAAAAATGTTACTGAAGTAGCATTGGCTTGCAGTCGATTGTGATTCTCCATAACATAAAAAATCGCAATGCCATCATCAATGTTATCACAATTTTTTTTTTTTTTTTTGTGGTGGATGGGGTTTGAACCCTGGACCTTGCATATATTATGCATTGTTCATGCAAGTGAGCTAACTTATATGAAAAAGCACGATTTTTTCCCCACTTATAATCTACATTTCAATATAACACAAAAGCAAAAAATGAAACCAGGATACTATATGTACGACTCATGGTCACTGATAAGTGGGAAAACGCTCTAGCATAGCGAGATGAGTGTTTAATAAAAAATCTACATTATTGTCAGCAACCTCTATCGTCCAAGACGTAGACACAATTGGTTGAATTGTGATCGATCGTTTGCATTCTTGTCTGCGTTTATTTATCTTTTTATTTTAGAGTAAAGTTTGTTGTTCTAACAAATACCTAACATAATTTTTAGCTTTTCAATATTTTACTTCTACTTGACTTGTATTCTACTCTTATAGTTGTTGGATTGTCTTCTTGGCAAAGGACACACTGCACTTTTAGGAAGAGAAGAGCTGAAAACTTTAGTCAATTTACATGCCAATGAGGTTAACTATCTTCTTTTACTCAATCAAATAATTTAATTAACATTTTAATTTCATTATATGCTAAAGTAATTTATATAATCAGGCAGGGAAAGGTGGAGAGTTAACACTCCATGAAACAACAATAATTGCTGGAGCTTTGGACTTAACTATGAAAACTGCTAAAGATGCTATGACACCTTTAAGTGAAACATTTTCACTTGACATTAACTCCAAACTTGACATGTATGTCCCTAATATCTATCACTACTATTTTTTTTTGTGGTGTCGGGGTTCGAATCCCGGACCTTGCATGTATTATGCATTGTCCTTACCAACTGAGCTAAGCTCACAGGGAGTGAAATCATTCAGTAATATGATGCTTAAGCATTAATTAATTTTTATTTTCTTTTCTAAATTTCTGATTTTTTTTATAGGCATACAATGGGCATGATAATGAGCAAAGGTCACAGCCGTATACCAATCTTCTCTGGAAAACAAACAAATATTATTGGTCTTATCCTGGTAATCCTTCAAGTAGATATATTTTTGTTCTAGTTGATAACAATTTCTGTTTGGACCCTCTTAATAGTCTCATATTGGACGAGATAAGACATGGAAAAATGTGTTTATAGGTAGTGCGCAATTCTCACTTCAGTAGAAGTCATGAACTTATAAAACATGAATTCTCGAACCGTGCCTAGCGGGAGCTCTAGTGCAAATCCTAGAATTGGTGGGACCCCTTCTGTAAAAACAGGGTAAAGCTGCATACAATACCCAAAATAGTGGGACCCCTTCACAGACTCTACGTATATGGGAGTTTTGGTGCACCGGGCTGCCCTGCCCATTAGCGCAATCATTTAAGTAACAAAGAACATTGTATCATTTTACATTAAAGTTTATATTGTATGGTTTTACATTAAAAAGACTTTGCTAAAGTTTCTGCATAATATAACTAAACATATTTCTATAAGTATATAACAAAAATTGCTTGTTTCAACCATGATTTAGGTCAAGAATTTAATGTTCTGCCGTCCGGAAGATGAAACACCAATTAAGTTTATGACTATAAGGAGAGTTCCCAGGTATGAAATTTCTCTACCTATTTTTTATCATGATATAAAAATATGACGATGCTGTTGAAGAATATGAAGGTTGATAAGAAAATAATCTTTTTTTTCATAACCCTCCGATTCTCAGAAGTTCGAATTTGGATTCTCCAGAACAACCTGTCGTTAACTAAAACTAATCGACAACTTGAGTCTAACATAATGCTCGGACATTCTGCTAATCGTAATTGATTAATATAATATTAGTAAGAAGAGAATTATCTAAATTTGGTTTATGATTTTCTTTTTGGTTAACAGAGTAGGTGAAAATTGGCCACTATATGATATACTGAATCAATTCAAGAAGGGTCAAAGTCACATGGCTGTTGTTCTCAAGAGTAAAGAGAACATTAGAACTGCTGCAACTAATACAGAAGGTAGAACTTCTAGCCTACACGAGTTATTTTCATTCAAAATTGTTTAGACCCCGTCTTTCAAAAGTACAAACTCGCGGTGTTTAATGTTCTTACGATAAGATGGTGATTTAATCCGTGCCGGTTTGACAAAAGAAATAAAAAGTTACACAACACTGATCAAGTTACCGTCTCATCTCTGAAGATGAGGTGAAACTTGAGCTTACTTCCTAGGAGTGTCGTCAATCTTCGTTAAAGTCACTAAATGATGCAGCGGCTTATAGAATCGTCAGATCAGAAATTTCTCTCTTTAGATCTGACGGTTTTAGTAGCCAATGCGTCATACATTGACCATAGATGATCCATACGAAATTTCAGTCTTTCAGCACATAGTAGAATATGTCCATAGATTCTTTCAGCAGATTTATGCTTCATCCTAAACAACTTTTGCATAAACAACCTAAACTATTAGAACAATTGCATCTAAAAAAGGAATTTAAGCTTATACATACTATGGACATTGCAGGATTCGGCCCGTTTTTACCACATGATTATATTAGCATATCAACTGAGGCATCAAATTGGCAATCAGAAGGATCAGAATATTATAGTGCAACATTGAAGAATGCAATGCTTCAAGAGAGTAAAGACTCGGATCCATTGCATAGATCGAAACAACATGACACGAGTATATCGTTAGAGAATATGGAGTCTCTTCTAGGTGAGGAGGAAGTTGTTGGGATTATAACTTTGGAAGATGTCATGGAAGAGCTACTTCAGGTTAGTCTTACTTCCTATCATAGTACAATAATTTTTGTTCATCTTCAGACCCTCTGTAAAATGTGTGTCGAGTCGCGTGGATCATACTCTTTTTAGGGTAAAACTCCTTTTTGAGCCGATTTTTTCTATTCACAAGACTCAAACTTAAGTTTTATTGAAAAGATATGAGTTTCTTACTACTTTGACTAACCAACGATGGTTGAAATTTGGTTTTCAATTCAATAACATTCGTATTTAAATAAATAGATTGCTATAAATGGTTGAAGACCAAAAAAAAAGTTGAAGGGGTGTTTAGTGTCCGACACATATCAATGTCTGACACAAGTTGCATTCATTCAATTCCATTAATTTTCTTATATTATTATTAGTGTCAGTGTCAGGTTTAGTGTTCGCATCTGTGTTTATCTTTCTTATCATTATAGACACCTTATAAAAATAATTAGCAATTCGATTTTCCCATGTTAATACAATTTATACTATAAATAAGATTGCTAATACATAGTTGTTTTCATTATTCAAGGAAGATATATTGGATGAAACTGATCAATACATTGATGTCCATCAAAAGTGAGCACAATTTCAAATATAATTCCATAAACACATTGCATTAAAATTAAGATTATAGTCTAATATTTTGATTATATATGTCTTGTTTCAGTATCACAATAAAACTGCAACATCCAAGAAGAGGTTCAACAGGGTCTTCCAAAAGAGCTTCAACTTCTCATCAACAAAGGAGAAGTTTAGATGCATCTCGAATTCGATTTTCAACTCCTACAACTATTTCACCAAACTTTCCTTCTAACTAAAGCTAACATTGCTCAGTCCTCGTGAGCTTAGCTCAGTTGATAAGGACAATGCATAATATATGCAAGGTCCGGGTTCAAAATCTCAACCACCACCAAAAAAGCTAACATAGCTCACATTCTTCTGCTGACATATTTGTATCAATTTTTTTCTGTCTCTTGTTATTTCAATGAGTATTTATGACATAAGTCTCTAGCCTCTTTATTCTTTCTTTGTTAAATATGTAAATTATATATATTGAAATTTATGAAGAAAATGTACTTCATAGAATTTTATAGGCTTAATTACACTTTTGGTCCTCGTGTTTTGGCATACTCACGAAACTGGTCCTGCCCTTTTAAAACAGAACAAAACGGTCCTTCAATTATCATTTTTGTTGCATTTTTCGTCATACCCCCCATTTTATTCTCCAAAAACGCAGAGAAATGACAGTTTTAGACCTACCCTCTATGCTCAACCATGAAATTAACAAGGAATAAAGCATGTGGGTACAATGAATCCATTTTATTCAACACACTAACCAAAAAAACCCTAATATCTAAGATATGTTTCAAATTAAGGTTTTTTTGGTTAGTGTGCTGAATAGAATAGATTCATTGTGTCCACATGTTTTATTGCTTGTTGATTTCATGGTTGAGCATAGGGGTAGGTCTAAAACCGCCTAAAACTGTCATTTCTCTACGTGTATGGAGTTGGAAAATATGAGGTAGGACGAAAAATGTAACAAAAATAATAATTGAAGGACCGTTTTGTTCTGTTTTAAAAGGGCAGGACCAGTTTCGTGAGTAGGTCAAAACACGAGGACCAAAAGTATAATTAAGCCAATTTTATATTTGTCACACAATGATGAGCTAATTTTTTGTTTTTCAGTTTTCTTTATATAAAAACCATAAGGCATGCAATGACATTGCAACACAGACAATGGTTACAACTAAATTGGCGCCAAAATCTAACAAACATTTCCAGCTGTTTTTACTGATTTTTGGTAAACAACCGCTAGTTTAAAAATATTTACCTACAAGGTCAATCAGTAAATCTTAAGGATATATTGTGTTTGTTATTTTCCAGAAATTTAATGTTATTCTTGAAGAATCTTGATAAATAAAAGAAAGTAAAAAGAAATTGAATTCAACCCGGTTGAACCAATCGAAATCGGTGTAAATGACGGTAAATGAATTGTTCAAAAGAAACAAATAAATTGTAGATTGCAAAAACATTTAAGAAAATGAACTTAAATTGTATTGATTGAATGTAAATTGATACACATGTTCATACATTGCAACTTGTGACTCGTTTCTCTCTTTCATGCGGATAATTTGAGTGTAACTTTTTTGTATTAATGAATTGTGACCCTTTTTTTCTAAGGAAAACTACTATTTATACAAATAGAAATAACTGCCTAGATTTGAATTTAAAACTATAACTGCAATATACTAACTATACTTATCCATTCGATTTGAATTTCGAATGTGTCTTGAAAAATACCCGTTGCTTTGACCTTATCTAAATCCATAACAAAACTGCCCTTTGATAACTTTCTGTCTGTCGAACCGAAACACGCGCTTTCGAGTATCTCCAACAAGTCCAACTTCGATAGGAATGAGAAGACAACTTCTTCGATGATAAGGTTGACCCATTTACTTAGGCCCAATACAATCCAAAGCCCAAACACCATGTTTTGCAAACTTACTTGCAGCATACCCTTTCTCCACAAAGGGGGTGCACGAAGCGAGTGAGACCGGTTCAAAGGAACCACAACGTCTCTCCGCACATTCCCGCAATAAACTCTTTAGCAGTTACACTTCCCACAATTTCGTAACCATCAGAGCCAGGTGTGCCACTACAACGGCTCTACAGCCCTCTACCTCTATAAATAGGGGACTCACAACAGTCTCCAAGGTAGAATCTATATTTTTCTCTAAACCCTCACTCTCTGATTTCTACTTACTTGAGTGTTGGAGTGCCTGCAGGTACACATTGTAACGCCCTATTTAATTATTTGATTGTTTTATTGAGTTTAGAGTATAATTATATGATTTATGTGATTTAAATGATTATGTGGTGTGTTGTTATTTTATTAAGTGGTTTTATTTTATTATTTAATAGAATAAGATTTGAAAATAAAATAATATTGAGATAAGGGGCTGTTTTGAGAATTTAGAGAGTTTAGTGAAATAAGTGGAAATAAGATAAAGAGGGTTGAGGAAATAAATAGGAGAAAATAGGTCAGAATATAGTTTTTACGTGAAACAAGTTTTGGAGAAAAGCAAGAGAAGAAAAGAACCAAAGAGGAGAGGCTGCCAATCGATTATCCTAAGGTAAGGGTGGGACTAACCTTCAATAATTCTGAGCATTGATTCTGAAAATTGAGTTTAACATATTGTGGTTGGGAATTTGAGGAATTGGGAATTAGGTTTTGAGAATTGTAATTAGTTGTTAATTGAATAGAAAATCCATAGAATTTGTGTACATATGGTATTCTGATCATAGGTTATTCATAGTCTAATGTTCCAATCAGTTTTGGAGTTGGGTTAATGAAAATTGGGATTTTCGCTTGAAAAGTCGGTGTTTGAACGTTTTGCAAATAAGTGATTATGTGAGGTTTTGGAAATCGATTTTTGGGTGGTTGAAACTTGAATTTTTCTGTAGATTATGATAGAGCTAAGTGTCAGGAGCGTTTAGGCAAAAACGGCATCGAAAACGGGTTAACGGTTTGATTATTATGTGCGAAAACGTGAAGGTTGAAAATCTGAAGTCATCTGTCAAATCTGGAAAAATCGTGCCACGATGGGAGACCAACGTGCCACGATGTTGTCAAACAAGAAACCTTAAAAATGCAATTTTCTTCACTCCAATTGTTTCCAAACTTCTTCCTAAGTGTAGGGACTTTATCCTAACCATCTAGAGATGTTTTAAGGAAAGAAATGACCTTGTATAAAGGGTCTAGCGAGTTCTTGAGTTGATCTTTGGGGTAAGAATGAAAGTTGTTTAAATTAATATTGTTGTTCAGAGAGTCTGAGTTAAGATGATTAACGTTGTTGGTAATGTGATGTAGCTATATATGTATTATGTGGAAAATGTATGATGTTCAAGTTGTTGTTGATTATCATTGATCATTGTTATGTTGTGAGTGCTTATGTGATGTCTCTGCTGTTGCTGAATATTAATTAAGTTGCAAGTGTTGGTCTAAGTTGCAAGTGTTGTTGAATATTAATTAAGTTCAAGTATTGGCCTAAGTTGCAAAGTTGTAAGTTGTTGTTCCAAAGTATTGGAGTCATATAAGTTGTTGATGTTGTCCAAGTTGTACACGTTGTTGAGTCCATGCATACTCATTAAGTTGAGGGCTTGATGCCCTGTGAGCTTTTGCTCTTACGTTGAGGGCTTGACGCCCTGTGAGTGTATTTATGCTATTATGTTGAGGGCTTGATGCCCTCGTTGGTACCACATGCATGATTAAGAAGATGTAGTTTCATTGTCAAGTTGAAGTCGTAGAGGTTGCATAGTCGTTGTTGATAAGTTGTCGTCTATCCATGAGTTGTTAATGAAGTATTATATGAAGAATTATTATTGTTAATTGTTGATGTTTATGTTGTTAAATGCATTTGATGAATTATATGCTTATTATTATTGGATGTGAAATCTCACCCCTTCTACTTGGAAATGTTGCCTTTCATGGGTAACTTGCAGGTGACCGAGAATAGTTGCAGTCGTGAGTGAATTTCTCTCACGTGTGTCTTAGGTGCTCTGATACGTAATGGGATGTCAATTTTTTCGTTGCTTTCGATTCCTTACGTATTATTTTATGAACTTTCATGAACATGTTGTTGGATTAAATTTTATAAGATTTTACGTTGAGGCCTTCGTGCCAAAGATTGTTTAAATGATGAATAAATTCCGCTGCGATGTAATAAATGAAATGTTGTTGAATTTGAAAGATAAATAGTAATTTTATCCTATTTAAGATTTTATGAAAAGAAGTGTGACATTCCGTTTATGTTGAAATACTCTGATTTATATGTGAAATTTTCAAGTTGGGAAAACGGGGTGTTACACACACCCCCATCCGCTCCAAGAAGCACTCTGATGTATTCCACCACCACTTAAACCACCGCATTTAAAACACGGGCAGTCACTTTTTGATCATGTATGATCACTTATATTGTACTGTATTGTAGTTGCAGTTTCGTCTATAGACGATTTTTATTGTAAATGTATTGAGTCAAACAATATTATTTATTGTTTTTAGTTTAATTTAATTCATAGATTCTTTCACATTTTTTCCACACCAAAATATAATGTCTGGATCCGCCCCTGGTTTCAAACCAACCGAACCAAATATTAGAGGTTCCGTAACTCTTGAGTTAGTTTGTTGGTGTTGACTTGCGTCATTGGAGTGTGCTTCTTTTTAAAATGTGATATTCAACTCTTTCTGACCCAATTTTGACGGGATAGTTTAGCTTTTTCAAAAAAAAAAAAAATTGTCAAATATTAATTGAGTTATTTATTTAAACTGACCATGTATGTAGTATACGCGAAGTCTGAAAAATTAATCTATAAAAATAATAACACACCCTAATTGTATAATTTGATATTCTTCTTGACCATATAATATTCATGAAGTTCATAAAAGTGATCCGGAGGTTGAATTATTTCATGCTTCTAACAACCATGTTTAAAACGTTAAATTATGGATTTTCAAACAAACAAAAAAGAATTTTCAAACAAGGGATAAATTAATTAAGAAATTTTAAAGCACAAAAAACTAAAAAAAAATCAAAATCAAAATCTAAACCTTAAAATAAATTTTGAGATGATTGTTTGCATAGGCGTCTATAAAAGTACATAGAGAGGATTTGCGAACATTCGTAGCATTTCTAAGACACCTCAGTTTATTTTGATTTTTCAATCGAAACGTGCAAAATTGCAATATTATTTCGAGTAAGCATATATATGTTAGTGAAATTTCGTTCACTAATTTTATATGCATGCTTTAGAACATCATAATAACATTCAACATGAAATTTTGATATGTTTAAATGAGGGACATATTAAATATGAATTGTTTAAGGAATTTATAATTATGGGGAACAAAAATTCATAATTAATCATGAATTTTTTAACATTTATATGACAAGGTAAATAAAAAAGAAAGAATCTATGTTAAAGGATTAAAATATGTGCTTTTTATTTATAGTTGAGATGACAATGGACACCCTTTAAGCAGGATACTATGATGTCCATCCTCATACGCACGTTTATTAAAAATTTCTTACCCAAACTCGTACCTCATGGACAACAAGTTTGGTGCTCGTCTGCGTTTATAGTCATTTTTCATACTTTCTATATATTACAAGGTCATTTTAAAACAATCAACCATAAATTAAACGTTAAAAAAATATATAAAAATAAAATAGATATGGTGTATTCCTTTAAAAAATATATTAATATGTTATTTTGGAAAAACATAGATGACCCATCTAACAATATTTCAGGTCGGGCTTTAAGGCCCATATTTGATCAGACCGGATCCAGACCCAAATTCCTACACGTTTTGGCCCGGTTCCGAAACACTTTCCTCATTCCTCAAATTTCTCCTGAAATTCAAATTCCCGCCCCTAACGGAAAAGTGCAAGAAAATCGAAAATTTCACAATCTCAAAATTGAAATTCTCATTTTTTTTCTTCTTACAGAAACCAGAAAGAAAAGAAGAAGAAAAAAAATCCAATGTCATCATCAAAGAACAACAACAACATGAACGATGTTGATCGTTTGTTCGCTTGTTTCAAATGCGGTATATCACCACCCAGTAAGTCTTTCATTCCTCTCTCTGTTCTTTTTTTCTTTTCTAATTTTTTTCTTATTAGATACTTCTGATGAAGGCGTGTCCAGTGTCCAACACGTTTCAGTGTATTTGACATCAACACAACACTGACACATGTGATTACTTTCAATTAATTCAATTTTATCAAATTATTATTGGTGTTGATATGTCAATGTGAGTGTTATATCCGGTGTCTGATCTATGACACGTCAACGCAAGTAATAATCTGAGAAAATGAATTAATTGAATATGTGTCAATATACCGTCAAAGTTAGACATGGACACACGTTGGATCGGAGGTGTTAGATACTGAAACAAGTTGGACAACACTGACACATGTGATTACTTTCAAATTATTATTGGTATTGACATGTAAATGTGAGTGTAATATCCGGTGCATCAACACGACTACACGAGTAATAATTTATGAAAATGAATTAATTGAATGTAGTCACATGTGTCAAGCCAGACACTGAAAACATGATGAATCAGAGGTGTCGGTGCTATAAGCTACAAAGGTATCTAATGTTTGTGTTCGTGCTTTAAAGTTAGAATCAGAGCGTAGTAAACTATAAAATTTCAACTTTCTTTTGTAAATATTGTTGATTATATTCATATTGATGACTATGAAACAACTCTGATGAATACGTGTCAGGCATGTTTCGTGTCTGGGACACACATGATTATGTTCAATTAATTCATTTTCTCAAATTATAATTAGTGTCAAGTGTCAGCCTGTCAATGTGAATGTCATATCCGGTGTTATGTGTAGTGTCCTTGTCTATATGACACGTCAACACCAACACCAGTAATAACTTGAGAAATTGAATGTAGTCACATGTGTCAGTGTTGTGTGGGTATTGGATACTAACATGTGTCAAGCACCTGACACGTCTTCGATCAGAAGTGTCGGTGCTACAGAGGTATCCAGTGTCTGCGTCCGTACTTTATAGTTAGAAACAAATCTTAGTAAACTATACCAATTTCATTTGCTGAGTATGAAATTAAAAATGTGAAATACAGAATCTGCATTGATTGAAAGAAAAAGGAGGAAAAGGAAATTGGAGAACAATGGGTTTGCAGCAGAATCTCCAAATCAAGGATCAATTGGAAGAGAAGAGAAAACTCCTTTATCACGCATCAAAACTACAAATCTAGAATCTTCAATTGAGAAAGTAAGTGATGTAGTTAGTTACTCCTATTAGTACATTCTCCTTGAGGTCCCAGGTTCGATTCTCCCCAGTGCCAATTTAGGTGGGCTAATTTAGCTTCTTCAAAAAAAACTTAAAACTTTTGTTAGTACATTGTTTCTGTCCGTTTTACTATTATGTATTCTTCTCTTTTATTTGAGTAAATATGGTTGGTTATGAGTTATGTATACTTTTTTTTATTATTTATTTTTAAAATTTTGATGAATAGTATTTCAATTCTTACAATAAGGGCAAAAATTGTAAATAATATAGTTTAAATGAAGTGTAAAATTGAAAATAAATAAAGGGTCATACTGAAACTTGGTATCCCCTTTAGGCCCTGCTTGGATAAGTAACTTGATTAAGTGCGTATAGTATAAACGTTTATCATATAAGTGCTTATGTATGTGCTATTTTTACAACAAAATAAAGTAAAGTCAAATTGTTTTCATACAAGTTATAAGCTATTTTCTTAAACTATCCTGAAGAGGTTATGGAAATAAGCGGAAAAAAGGTTATGGACAAACATGCCATAAGGTGTTTCCATAAACTCTCAAATAATCTCACAAATGCTTATGTGAGTATATAAACCTAAATAAGCCTATCCATATGGCCATAGTCAATTTGAACAGACTGCAACTTTTTTGTCAAATAGTTGCTTTATACCTAACTACTACTCTTCAAATGCTGTGAGAAGAATTGTATGCGTTGTTTCTAGTGACATCTTGTTTAATTGCTTATTTTTATTTCAAAAAGAAAATTGGTTATTACTATTTGTTTCTTTACATATATTTGTTATATAATGCATCCTCTTGTACCATTATCACTGCTACTAGGTTCATACTTTATGCGTGTCAAAACTAAACTTCATTCCATTTCAGCTTAAATCAGCAATAGCTAAAACCAAAAGTTGTAGTAATCGGAAGCAGATATCTCCAGTTGTATTCTATGGTTCACCTCATGGCGTACCTCCGAAAAAACCAACTCGTTTATGGCGTTTGTTGCATGAGATACGTATTGATCTCTCTCAGCGAAATAAACAGAACATAAGGTGTTTTTCCGAAGCTGATTTCTACGTGCCCTTTACTTTTTCCACTTGTTTATTTTTCATGTACTTAATGTATTTGATTATGACATGAATCAAGCTTTTTTTTTTTGGTCTAGGAAAGAAGTTTGGTTTACATTCCCAAGGCAGGATGAAGCAATAAATTTTGCCAAAGGTCAAGAAGATGTTCATCTCTTTAGTTATCAAAATCACTTTAATGGCCAGAGAAGGTTCCTTGTGTCTACATATACAGAATTCTGGCGAAGGTCTCATTCATATAATTCTCTTTCAATTAATTATGGCTAAGATCCTTGTTTCTATATATTCATATTGTGAGTTCTGTACTCTCAGGTACAAAAACATGGATTCCAAATTCCGTCATCATTATGAAGTGATTCAAGAGGTAATAATTGCGTGTTTTTATTGTTCACTTGATTTAATGGAAGTAGTTATATTGTGTGACGTAAGCTGTTCATTTGCCATGTATGCTTTTTCTAGTCTCAAGTTTTTTTTCTCCCAGGGTTTACCGTGCCACCTTTATTTTGATTTGGAGTTTAATAGAAAAGTCAACGTAGGAAAGAATGGAGACGAAATGGTTGATCTTTTGATATCAGTAGTTCTTGAAGCCTTACATGAAAAGTATGAAATCCATGGAGACCATGATTGGATAGTAGAACTTGATTCTTCAACTGAAGGTATGGTTTTTCTTCAAGTGAATCATGTCTATTGCATTTGTTGTATACTGTAGCTTTGAAACCTGCAGTGAATAAGATTTTCCTGCTTTCTTATGTCTTTTCTTTCAAAAATGAATGACATGAATTTATGGTTCCATCTGCATTTACATTTTCTCTTTGGTTTATTATTTCTTAAATGTAATTTAGAGTAAAATTCAGATAATCTGCATATACTAGCATTGACATATTGGCTTTGGCAAGAATTGATTAATGCACGGGAAAAAGTGTTCATGTGTCCTCACTGAGAATGGCTGCCATCCTTTTTATTGGTCCTCTTGTCGACCAAAACATTTTGAACTTATAAAATAGAAACTTTGAAGATTGCATATCTTATCTTGTTGACCCTGAAATGCTTAAGCTGCCTTTATCTATCTCCCTCTCTCCATTTCTTTATAATTCTTTATATATGCTGCTGGATTGGCGCGGGTTTGACAAAATAGGTGATTCTCATCTTTCTCTACAGCACATCTGTTCTCGGTGATGGGGGAATTCAATTCCTTGTCCTTGTAAGAAGTGCTAAGGGACTTTAACGTTGAACCAATTCCACCTTCAGCGCTTTCTAAGCGCTCTTCTACATGGTTTTCTTTACTGTTTTCTAAAACATTTTATATTTGATTTAGATGTTCTTTCTTTATATTTTTAACTTTTATGAATAAATTAAGCAATTGTAAGTGCTGCTATGACGTTGATTCTAATATTTTCTTATCATTTCTTATTAAATGTACTTGCAGATAAGTTCTCTCGTCATCTAATAATTCGCATACCGAAGGCTGCTTTCAAGGATAACTCCCATGCAGGTGCATTTGTTTCAGAAGTAAGTCCAAGTATGCTCATCTTTACACAGTTAACACACATAATGAGTCATTTTATAAATATTTTTAATTCAGTAATTAATAATTATCAATGCTTCAAAGCGAAATTACTTATGAAAATATTAATTATACTAGCTGATAACACAACCTTCTCTGTAGTATTGCTTTTGTAGAAGTATCAATTATTGACTATTTTGTCAGATATGCTCAAGAATTCTAAATGCAAGGGGGAAAGATAAAAGTTATGAAAAATTGTTTATCGCAAAAGATTCAAGTACCAATGAATCTGCTAGCCAACTTTTTGTGGATACTGCTGTATATACCCGGAATCGTTGTTTCCGTCTTCATCTATCTTCAAAGGCAGGAAAAAGTTCAATTCTTTTGCCAACAGAGAGATTTAAGTGCAAGAATTTGGTATGGAATTTTTCTTACCTAATATCACTATTTCTTATTATACCATCAAAATAGGTTTATCAGAAATGATTTTCCTCAAGAAAGAATAACAATATTATGACTATTGGAATAACTAGTTCCAAGCCCACTTTGCATATTATAATAGAATAGGGAGGAACTTGAAACTGAGAGTGCGGTGTAATAAGTGTTATACTTGCGCAGAGATCCTATGGAAGAATCTGTCACCCATTTGATGCTTTTTCTTTGTCATTTAGAGAGGATTATAGCATGTAGTTTTGTCGGTTATTGACCTAAAAATCTAATATTTCTTGTCAAAGACAGATAAAGGTTGTAGTATCCTATCCAATTTAAATGCTAACAGTACATGCATGACCATGATCAAACCGTTGTATTTATGACTAGATTTTTCCTTTAAATGGTTTGATGCAATTTTTATTGTCACTTAGTTATTTTTCAGTTTTGTCGTGCCTTTAAGTGACAGAGTGAAGAAGACATGTTCATGGCTTCCTTGATATGCAACATGGACGCTGATTGCGGAAAGCTTCTTGTCTGCAAACCAGACTTAGATTGTGTGAAGACTCTGCATTTTGATACAGAGGTTGTTTTGGGCTTTAAATTATAAACTTCCATTGCATCAAATTTATTTGTATTCAGTTTAATTTATAAAATTTATTTCTTTGAAATAATACAAAGTACTATTATGTCAAGTTTTTACTAAGATTTCTGTGTATAGGATTTAGCATATCGAGACTTAGACTGGTATCTTGGTTTTGTGAATACTGATCTGTTGATCAATTATAACCATCATGGTGGATTCCTAGAAATTTAAATTGTCGTGATTACTGATTGTTGCTTATTTGACTTTGACAGTTGAATGGTAACGTTGGACACTCTGTCCAAAGTCATACAGAATTTGCATTAAATACTTGTACAAGTGATGTTTCAACAACATACTTCATGGGAAAGTCACCATTCCCACGTCTGGAAGAATTTATATTATCCGTTGCCTCTGTGGGAAACATACCAGGTAATATAGTGGTCAAAGCATGTTTTTATAGTAATAAATGAAACAATTAAATGAGTTTGATTTTGTTTTACTATTATTCAGTAATGATACTTGTAGCGTTGCGTATACTTTTTTCTCACACACCTTCACAGACTCCCATGATATCAATTGGTAGCATCTTCGTCCTGCTTTCCCTTGGGCTTGGAGTCCGAGAAGTTTCTGAGAATAAAGTTCTTGTAAATTTCATCATTAGTCTTTGAACTGTTCTTGCTTTCTCAGCACAACAAAAATTTGGGTAGTTATGACTTTGCATTGTTTATTTATTTTTATTGAAAAATCAAAACTTCTTATCTCCGTATCTTCCAAATATATTTTAGGCAAAATTGCACCAAAGGTCTTTTAACTTAATTTAAAGCTTCAAATAGGTCCTTTATTTTTTTATTTTTTTTGTGTCAGGCTAGTCGCTTATGTTTAAAAATGCCAACAATGCTACCAAAAGTCTTGTTTGACTATTCAAAAAAGTAAATTATATCTTGAATTCATGAAGATAACTTCTAAATTACATCACAATGACTGTTATTATATCCAATTCATCCACATAAACATATCTTTTTCTAGTTTTTATCTAAGATTATGATATCGTTGTTGTTAAAGAGGGTTTAGTTATGTTGTTTAGTGGTGAAATATTCTTTATAGTATATCATTCAATAATCATGTACACAAATTTGTTACATAAGTAGACGAAGAAAAAAAAATTAAAATTGTATCAACGGTGTAAATAATTTTAAAGACTAATTTGACACAAAAGAAAGATAAAGGACTTATTCAAAATTAAGTTAAAGGACCTCTGTTGCAGTTTTCCCCATATTTTACTGTATAACTGTCTCACTGAACTCAACCTCAACTGCTAAATTGAAGTTTTACATGATTACTTGACCTTATTTTAGAATCCTCATGGTGTTATATTAAGTTTGTTTATTTCAATGTTTATTGGCTGTCCACAACACACTTATTTATTTAACTTCATTGTTTAAGCTGTCCCTACATTTTCAAGCTTGTTGAGACTTCAGTGTAATTCTACTAACTGTGTTACTTTGCTGAATATGCAGGAAAAATTCATAGCTGGTATTTATTCTCTGAATTTGGACTGATGGTCTACAGCATGATAAAAAATAGATATTGCGAGCGAATTGGCAGACCTCATAAAAGCAATAATGGTAATCTCCCGGAAGTACTTTTTTTGTATGTTCTTATTTTTCTACTGGATTTTTTTTTGCGACGTCTGAATGTTATAATTCTCCACTCTTGAATGAGTTTTTGAATATTTGGGTAGAGATTCCTTGTGTTATGATTATGATTGTAAATTTAGCAAGGTAAGAGACTTTTCTCTCGTCTTTGCAGTAGTAAGTAATGTGTTTTCACCTTGTCTGTCAGGATATAGAATAAAGGGTGATTATTAAAGTATTAAGAGTTGCTAGAGCAGTTAGGTATTTCGTTGGATAGTTAGAGGAATAACATGTATAAATAGATCGAATACATGGATAGAGAGGGTTCATTTATTCAGATTTATATACTTTGATGAATAGAGCAGTGGCTCTGTTGTAGAAGGGGAAACCATTGGAGGAGAGATTTGTCTCCTATCCTATTCTTTCCCTCTCTGACGCTCTTGCACTTTGTAATCTTTTAATAAATTAGTTCTCTCCTTATAGTTCAATTTGTGGTTCCTAACTTTGTCTTTCATTCTAATCTGATTGCAACTTACTAATACATTTGATGATTTTCTGGTCCAGTGATATACGTTGTTGATCTAAGAATGGCAGTGTATTATCAGAAATGTCATGATCCTGACTGCAGAGGTTAATATATTTACAACAAACTGATAGAGGACTCTTTTGACTCGCAATTTTTCACTCTCTTTTAACATGTTAATTAATTAATGGGAACAGGTTACCGATCTTCCTCGCGACCAATTCCAGTTCACGTGTTGGCCAATCCTTCAGTTGTTATTGGTTCATCTGGGATGTTAGATGATAAACATTCAGAAGATGAGCAGGGACATCAACCGAATGATAACAAGCCCAATTTTCTGCAATATGAAGACACTGTTGAAGACAACTACAGTGATTCATGGTGGCTAGAAGCGATAAAAGTAGTTGAGGAAGTGGAGAATAAGAAAACTGCAACAGAGCTATGCAGCAAGGTTAGTCTGTCTTAATTTAGCTTTCCCTTGTTATCTTGTTTAACAATAGGACTGAAGCCCTATCCCCTTTATTTAGACGGCATAGGAGAGTGTAGTTTCAAATACAATAGATTGTGCTTTGTTTGATTTTAAAACAAACAGGGACCTACTTTTAATCTGTTTTGAACTAAAGGACTAAATTAAATTTGAAGTGAAGTTATAAGAATTAAATGGTTTTTGTTTTTGATAAGCGGATTGAGCGATGTAAGATGTTGACAAGCTCAGCTGGTGAAGACCTCTTTGCAAGTGGGTGCAAGGGCATGATAAAATCTTTCTTTCAACCCCGTGAAGTAAAAAATGAACCTTCTCCTCTCTGTGTGATGTGGGGGGTGCATTTGTTTTCCTAGGTGAATGTGTTGTATCGGCACAAGCCAATTGTTTGATACTTGGATAAAATCTATAGGGTTTCCTGTATCAAAAACAGTGATGTCCATTGCGGATTGTGGAAAATAGCAGTTTGTTTGAATTCCGCCACGCAACAGTGCTATAGTGCCGCTATTTCACAATATTTTGTATTAAATAGTGTATCGCAGAACAAAAACGACATAAGCTGCTAACATTTTTTTTTTAAATATAACAAAATAGTGCGACATAAGCTGCTGACATTTTTTCTTAAAGAATATCCTAACATGATAGTGAACATATTAGTATATATATCCCTACACCTAATATACTTTTTTTCACCGAAGAATGGATTTGTAAATTGATGCATTCAGGGTTTAATTTGTATGTGTTGATTATTTATCTTAATTGTTCACATGAACAGAACATTAAATATCAGTTCCATAAAATGTGTTCAAATCAGGAGGCAATTGATGATGGAGATGAAGAATGGTGGCTGGCTGTAGAAAGCACTGCATCCCAGGTTGAACTGACATATACTTCAACTAATTCAGAATGTTCACAGCACAATTCAGCTCGCCAGTAATGTGATGTGCAAGTAATGATGAATCTGTCCATTTGTATGATACTCTATTCAGAAGGTCTCAGATGAAACGAGTTTCTGTGGCTCTGTACTTTTTTGATCAATAATTAGCTGTAAGGACTTGATGATTGAAGCCAAAAAAGGGGTTTGTAGCACTTACCGCAGCAACATAGAGAAGAGATCCTGTAAAGCTGAGAAGTTATGGAGAAAATGCGGAAAATGAGCTTAATATCTGAAGAAGGAAAATGAATTCAAGCGTCGGAGACATGGACTTCAACTTTTGCACTGTCAGAACTAGTGCACGTTTCTGCAGAAAGGTTATAGGGCCATGCAGAATTTTGCATTACAGTCAAGCACATGAAGACCTTTGCACGACCGTTTAAGTTGCGATAACTTTTGGATCTCTACAGCTGTTGCACAGTGCTCCTGCTGCAAAGGATTCATACGCCTTTTGGGCCCATTGGGATCCTCTCCTGCAGAAAACAAAAGGGAGGGGCAAGAGAGAGAAAAGAGAAGATAGAAAGATGATGGAGAGAGAATGAGAATGACATGAGATGGAAGAATGTACACCGGAGTTACACAACCATCTAAGAACTCTATTCTCTTGTGAAGTTTCAACTAGGGGTGGGCATGGTTCAGTTCTGGATGAAAACTGAACCGAACTGAACTGAACTGTGTGCTAAATTTAAAATAACTGAACTGAACTGTTTGCATTTCAAACCAAACTGAACTGTTTCAAACCGAACTGAACTGTTCCGAACTGAACTGAATTGTTATTATTGATACCTTTGAAAAAAATATGAAAAAACAAATGAAATTGAATTTTAGTTACTGAACTGAACTGTTCCGAACTGCACTGAACTGTTTCGAATCGAACTGAACTATTTTGAACTGAATTGAACTGCTTCAGTTCAGATTCAGAACTGTTAGTAATGGTTTAGTTTTTTTTTTGGTTCAGTTCAATTTTTGGTTTTTTTGCCCACCCTAAACCACACATATTTTCAAGCTATATGAAAGTGATCTCAGAATATTGTATCAAGCATGAGCCAATAGAATTTGAATTTTTTCTTCATTTCTTGTTTGTTTCTTACTAATGTTATGCATTATAGTTTTCTTATGTGTTTATTTCTTCAAGATGTGTAAGTAAATTAATAGTTAGGATTGTAGATCATTTTGTTTGAATACACTTAATTTGTTCAACGTTCTTTGTTATTATTGAATGTTATAAATTATGATCATTATCTATTGCCATAGAATCAATTCGAGGTATTGCATTTAGTTGATATATCTGTTCGTCTTCCAATGATGATTTGTACAACCATTTTGTGACAATTTTTAGACAACTTCCTTTCTCAAACTCACATTATATTCTTACACTATCTCTTCATTTTTCTCTCTCTATTGTTTTTGAACAATAAGGAGAGAAAAATGAGATTGTCATAAAAATTGTTAGCAAATGATTGTTCAAATAACATTGCTCCAAAGGAAATAACCACATGCTTATGAAATTCAAAACCTACCTGAAACTGGAGCTTAATCAAAATTATAGGAATAAGTGGTCATGGTCATGGAAACACCAAAAGGATGAAGAATATGAAAGATCACTTGCTAGCATGTATTAACTACATAATTTGAATGAGGATAAGTTGATTTGACGAAGACATTTTGAGATTCAAGTTAAACTATATTTAAGAGAGGTAAATTTTAAAAATATATGTTAGAATTTCAAATTGAATTATCAACTTAAAAGGAAAATGAGAGAGGAGAGACATTTGAGAGAATGAGAGAGATTTTTTTTTTTTGAAAGAGAGAGAATGAGAGAGTATTAAATTATGAAAGAGTAGTGAATGACAATTATAAGAGTATTTGAAATTTGAAATTGAAAATTTGCCTCCACTTCATTGTAGATATGACATTAGATTATATCTTTTTTGTACAAAAGAAAACTTTTTTCGTTTTCCGTGTCAACCAAAATCGGATTTATTTAGTTGGCATCAAATGGAAATGACTTTATGAAGAGCAAATGAACTAAACTATTAATTCTTTATAGTTACATGACATCATCTTAGTTAATTGTGGTAATTTGGTTGAATAAAGTAAATTAAAGACAGATTTTACCCTTACTTTGATGATTTGTCAATTAACCAAGCCAGGACATTAATAGAATTTCCACAACATCTTATCTTTTTATATTAAGAGAGATTCTACATGTTGATCGATGAATATTTTAATCCATGCTTGTTTACAACCACAAATTTTTAAAATAATATATTTTTAATTTTTTTTTTGCAACATTTTTCCCTTACTTCCCCATGTGCGGTGATTTGTAAAGATTTATAGAGAAACTATCTACGCCGTTGGATTACTTGTTATATCACACGTGGCAAAATCTAGAAAGCCTGAGTTAGAGTTTTACAGCGAATACTGTTATAGAACACCTTTATAGTACAAAATTCTGTTCATTGAGCTGTTATTACTTGTTTCCCAAGACAAAAGTATTACCATATAATAAATTAACTAGAGTTAAATGATAGGTAACTTAGATAGTTAGAGAGTTGGTTATCTTCTATAAATAACACACTCATTCATTGCATTTTTGCTATACCTTGTTACCTATTAAGATTTTTTTTTTTTCTATATAAGCTGCTCTTTGCTGCATTGTTTTGTACCAAAAATACATTGCAAGTTTGTTTGGGTGGTTCCTTACTTACATTTGGTGATGGATAAGTCTATACATAATTTGGATGATGTTGTTCCTGGTAGAAACGCTGATGCCTGGAGATTTGTTGTTCGAGTTATTAGGTTGTGGGAAGTTCCATTGTTTACCTCTATTGAAATGGTGCTTATTGATCAAAACGGGGTGAAAATACATGCTACTATTCCCAAGCAGTTGATGTATCTTTTTCAGCACAAATTGATTGAGGGAAAAGTTTACAAGTTATCAAACTTTACTGTCTTGCTAAACTCTGGTGCTTATAGGACTACGCATCATACATACAAACTAATATTCCAAATGAAAACTAAGGTGGAGGAGTCCCATGATTATGAAATCTCATTGATTCCAAACCATGGATTAACTCTCACTGACATTTCTCAGATAACCAGCCGTACCCAAGACTATGAATATTTAGTTGGTAAGTTCAAATTGTCTACAAATGTTGTAATTCTTTATAGATTAATATATGTTTACTATTAGCAGTTTTTTTGCTAATTTAGATTCCAACCCTGGAATTTGAAGATTCTTTAGCCTCCTGTAATTTGAACGAATTTCGGTTTACCCCCTGCCATATCATCGATTTTGTACAGTTAAAATTAATGAAAGTTCAAAATCAAAGAATCTTCAAATTACAGGGTTGGAGTATAAACTTTTTTTTTTTTTTTTACAGGAGGTAAACCAGACATCGCTAATATTACAGGGGTAAACATATATTAAGCTTTCTTTATATTTTTTTTTTTTAAGGAAACTTATGATAAAACGCTTACTATTACATGCTTCTCTGTATAGATGTAATTGGCTTAATGACTGGTATTTCTGCTGAGAGGGAGTTTGTTAGGGACGGAAAACTGACAAAGATTCTTGTGATTGAGTTAACTGATCACAGGTTAGCAGCATTAACTAATTCATCTTAATTTCTTTATAGTAAAGTTATTTCAATGGTGTTGAGTTTTATTTGTGCAGTGGTAAATGTGAGTGTACTTTATTTGGCAATTATGTTGATGAGTTGCATAAACTGATGAGTAAAGCTGTTGAAGGATCCCCTGTAATCGTTATTCAGTTTGCTAAGGTTAAGATATTTAGGGGTGAGTAAATTAAATTTGGAATGAATTTTTCATTTATAATGTATTGGAGATTAGATTTGTTGAGTTTTACTTAACCGATTTGTTTTATGTATTTGTAAAAGGCAAAGCCTCAATTCAGAATGTCGTAGGGAGTACGACGAGAATTTATTTGAATCCAAGTTTCCCGGAGGCACTGAAGTTTAAAGAAGGGTTAGCAGCTATGGTTATTTCATTTCATAACTTATGGAATTTATTTTTGATGTTCAGTGGTAGAATTTACAAATGCCACTTTCTTGTATAGGAAGGAAGTCTGGTTTACGTTTTCGAAACAGAATGAAGCAATAAAGTTTGCCAAAGGACAAGAAGATGTTCATCTCTTTTGTTATCAAGATCACTTGAATGGATATAGAAGGTTCCTTGTGACTACATATACAGAATTCTGGCAAAGGTCTGTCGTATAATTTTCTTTCGATTAATCATGACTAAGATCATTGTTTCTAAATATTCATATTTCTGAGTTCTGTAATCTTAGGTACAAAACCATGGATTCCAAAACCCGTCATTTTTATGAAGTGATTCAAGAGGTAATAACCGCGATTTAATGGAAGTAGTTATATTGTGTGATGTAAGCTGTCCATTTGCCATGAATGCTTTTTCTAGTCTTAAAAGTTTGTTTTGCTCCCAGGGTTTACCGTGCCACCTTTATTTTGATTTGGAGTTTAATAGAAAAGTCAACGTAGGAAAGAATGGAGACGAAATGGTTAATCTTTTGATATCAACAGTTCTAGAAGCCTTGCATGAAAAGTATGAAATCCTTGGAGACCAGGATTGGATAGTCGAACTTGATTCTTCAACTGAAGGTATGACTTTTCTTCATGTCTGCTGCATTTGTTGTACAATGTAGCTTTTAAACTTATAGTCGATAAGATTTTCCTTTTTGCGTAACAGACGACATTAATGATCCTTGTTGTACAATGTGGCTTTGATTCTAATATTTTCCCATATTTAATGATCCTTATCATTTCTTGCTAATTGTGCTTGTAGATAAGTTCTCTCGTCATCTAATAATTCGCATACCGAAGGCTGCTTTCAAGGATAACTCCCATGCAGGTGCTTTTGTTTCAGAAGTAAGTCCAAGTATGCTCATCTTTACACAGTTAACACGCATAGTGAGTCATTTTATAAGTATTTTTAATTCAGTAATTATCAATGCTTCAAAGCGAAATTACTTACGAAAATATTAATTACACTGGCTGATAATACAACCTTCTCTGTAGTATATCTTTCCTAGAAGTATAAACTATCGACTATATTGACAGATATGCTCAAGAATTCTAAACGCAAGGGGGAAAGATAAAAGCTATGAAAAATTGTTTATTGCAAAAGATTCAATTACCAATGAATCGGTTGGACAACTTTTTGTTGATAATGCTGTATATTCTCGGAATCGTTGTTTCCGTCTTCATCTATCTTCAAAGGCAGAAAAAACATCAATTCTTTTGCCGACGGAGAGATTTAAGTGCAAGAACTTGGTATGGTATTTTTCTTACCTAATGTCACTATTTCAAATTACACCATCAAAATACTTTTATCAAGAATGGATTTTCGTCAAGAAAGAAGTAACAATAGTATGACAATTGGAATAACTAGTTTCAGTATTGAAGACTCCTCTCTGCATATGATAGAGTAGCTATGAACTTGAAGAGTGAGAATGGTGAATGATAAGTGTTATACTTGCACGGAGATCTCATGGAAGAATCCGTTACCATTTGATGCTTTTTCTTTCGGGTCCTGCTAACCGGTGCCCCAGGGGCACTGGTTAAGCATAATACCATAAAAGGAAATTATTACCATAAAAGGAAACTGTTTTTGACTTTATTATAAATTAATTACACAAATTCAATGCATTAACTACTATATAATTTCCTTTTTCATATCCTTAACCAGTGCCCAGGGGCACCAGTTAACATTTCCCTTTTCTTTATCATGTAGAGAGGATTATAGCATGCATTTTTGTCAGTTATTGACCTAAGAATCTAAGATTTCTTTGACGACAGATAGGGGTTGTAGTATTCTATTCAATTTAAAAGCCAATAATACATGCATTAATGCATACATTTTTCCTTTAAAAGTTCTGATGCAACTTTTATTGTCACTTAGTCACTTTAAAGTTTTGTGGTGCCTTTAAGGGACAGAGTGAAGAAGACATATTCATGGCTTCCTTGATATGCAATATGGATGTTGATTGCGGGGAGCTTTTAGTCGGCAAACCAGACTCAGATTGCGTGAAGACTCAGCATTTTGATACAAAGGTTATTTTGGGATTTAAAATTATAAGCTTCCATTGCATCAAATTTATTGTAAAAAAAAGGACAACCCGGTGCAGTAAAGCTCCCGCATACGTAGAGTCTAGGAAGGGGTCCCACCATTTGGTGTTCTGTACTCAACCTTACCCTGATTTTTACACAAGAGGCTGTTTCCAAGATTTGAACCCGTGACCTTTTAGTCACAGGACAACTTTATTTGTATTCAGTTTGATTTGAAGGTTGTCATATCTTTCAATATTATAACATTTATTTGCTTAAAATAATAAAAGATATTTTCATGTTAGGTTTTTACTAAGATTTTTGTGCATAGACCGGTACATTGGTTTTGAATATGGGATCTGTTGATCAATTAATCATCTTGGTATCTTCCTAGAAATTTAAATTGTCGTGATTGATGATTCTTGCTTATTTGACTTTGACAGTTGAACTGTAACGTTGGAAACTCTGTCCAAAGTCATCCAGAATTTACATTAAATACTTGCACAAGTGATGTTTCAACAACATACTACAAGGGAAAGTCACCATTCCCATCTCTAGACGAATTTATATTATCCGTTGCCTCTATGGGAAATATACCAGGTAATAGTGATCATAGCGTGTTTTTATAGTAATTCTCCTGATTTTGTAATTCTCTTATCAAATAAGTATATGTTGAGACTTCATTGGTTGTCCACAACTCACTTTTTTTTTATTTTTTTTTTTAACTTCGGCACATATGTTTAAGCTGTCACTAGATTCTCATGCTTGTTGAGACTTCAGTGTAATACTCCTCACTGTGTTACGTTGCTGAATATACAGGAAAAATTCACAGCTGGTATTTATACTCTGAATCTGGATTCATGGTCTACAACATGACAAAAAATAGATACTGCGAGCGAATTGGAAGACATCATAAAAGCAATAATGGTAATCCACAGGAAGTGCTATTTTTTTGTGTATTCTTATTTTTCTACTGGAACTTATATGTGGCCATGTCTGAATGTTAAGATTCTTCACTCTTGAATGAGCTTTTGAATTTTTGGGTAGAGAATTTTTATTATGATTAATCATTGTCTCTACAGTAAGTAATATGGTTTCACCGTGTCTGTTAGAATATAGAATAAAGGGTGATTAGAATAGTAAGAATTGTTAGAGGAATAACGTGTATAAGTAGAACGATCCATGGATAGAGAGGGATCATTTATTCAGATTTGTATGCTTTGGTGAATAGTGCAGTGGCTCTGTTCTAGAAAGTGAAACCATTGGAGGAGAAATATCTCCCCTATCCTATTCTTTCTCTGTCTCTTTATTCTTTCTAACCTTTTGATAAAATAGTTCTCTCCTTAGAATTCAATTTTTTGGTTCTTGACATTGTCTTTCATTTTACTATGTTTTCTCTTATCTGAGTGCAATGTACTAATACATTTATGATTTTCTGGTCCAGTGATGTACGTTGTTGATCTAAGAAGGGAAGTTTATTATCAGAAATGTCATGATCCTGACTGCAAAGGTTAATATATTTACAATCAACTGTTAGAAGATTCTTTTGACTCGCAATTCTTCACTCTCTTTTAACATGTTTAATAATTAATGGGAACAGGTTACCGATCTTCCTCACGACCAATTCCAGTTCATGTGTTCTCCAATTCTTCAGTTGTTATTGGTTCATCTGGAATGTTAGATTATAAACAGCCAGTAGAAGATGAGCAGGGACATCAACCTGATGATAACAAGCCGAATTCAGAATGTTAGCAGCACAATTCAGCTCGCCAATAACGTGCCTTGTAAGTATTGATGAATCTGTCCATTTGTATGATACTCTACTCATAAGGTCTCATGGATGAAAGGAGTTTCTGTGGCTCTCTACTTCTTGGATCATGATTAGCTCCAGTGACTCATGATTGAAGCAAAAAAAGGGGTTTGTAGCACTTATCCACAGAAACATTGAGAAAAGATTTTGAAAAGCAGCAAAGTTGGGGAGAAAATGTGGAAATTAGCTTAATGTCCGATGAAGGAAAATGAATTCAAGTGTTGGAGATGTGGACTTCAGATTTTGCACTGTCAGAACTAGTGTACGTCCCCGTGGAAGGGTTGTAGGGCCATGCAGAATGTTGCATGATTGTGCAAGCACATTAATACCTTTGCATGATCGATTAAGGTGTGACCACTTTTAGACGGATTTGGATCCTCTACAACTGTTGCAAATTGCATCGCTGCAGCGAAATCATGAACATTTTGGTCCCATTTGGATTCTCTCTTGCAGAAAATAGAGAAATATGTTAGAAGAAAGAACCTTTGGCAAAGATTTTGATCCCTTAGTTTAGTGGTTTTAGAGGGGGAAAGAATCGGGCAAGGAATGCTCGCCTCATTTGATCCCATGAAGTGATGGAACGAACTTCTAGGGAATGGAACCAAGCGCTAGCTCTATCCCTTAAGGAAAAGGGAAAGAGATGAAGTCTTACGGCTTCTTGGTTCTCTTTTATAGTGCCACTGATTCTTAGGAAGGAAGAAATATGGAGATTTAGATCCTCAGTGGGTGATCCAGAAAACTGATTTTGCTGCACCAAATTGAGTAGTGCAGGCTTGATTTCGAAGTTGTTACCCTCAACCGTCGGGTACACAATAATAGCTTGTGGCTCTTCCGTAGAAGGTGTTGCATACTCTTTAAGAGTACGTTCAGCCATGACAATATTATTTTGTGCCTCTCTCCTTTTCTTATGCAAATATCTTTCGATCTCAGGAATGAATTCTCCGAGACTTTTACTTCTTCGCATAAGAAATTGAGAACCCAAGAAGTTAACGGTAAAACAAAAGAAAGAAAGAAGTAGAAGAAAAGAGAAGAGAAAAGATTCTAATCACAAAGAAAAGGTTAATTAAATTAGTTAACTCCCTGGTAGCGGCGCCAAAAACTTGATGGAATAAAACCGCAAGTGTACGGTTCTATCGAATTAGTAAAATAAGAGTTATGGAAGTTGTTTGCAGCTTTAGGAAATTATAATATGGATTTTGTAAACAATTTATATTGTCATTGGATAATGGATTAAGTTTTAGTTGTAGACCTGCAAGTTTGTTTTCCTTAGATTCAAGTGCTGGTTACTCTAAAATTATATGTTATATCAGCTGGCATTTGTAGAGTCTTAGTAAATCACATCCATTGTTGAGGGTCCTCCATATTATTGTAACTTGTATTTTTTTGTAAATTTGTTGGTGCATGTTTCTTATTTTAACAAAATTTGGATTTTTTTTTTTATTTTTAAATTTGGTCTTAAAAATCAGTTTTAACCAGAAAATCACCGGTTTAAAACTGGTTTTTAAACCAATAAATAACCATTTTTAATCCGGATTAAGAAAAAAACTGGAAATTTTTTTAAATTAAATCATATCCATTTAGAAACTAGATTTGTAAGAGTAATCGGTTATATATTCATAACCAGTTTACGATAAAATATGGTATGGTTAGAAATCTAAAACCATATAAGTGGTTTATACGTAGATATGGTTTGGTCGGTCAAAATATCCATCCAAACACAGCCTAGATATAATAATATTATATCAAGCATAAGCCAACATAATTTGATTTCTCTCTTCATTTAGTACTTGTTTGTTATGAATATTATGCATTACAGGTGTCATTTGTAGTATATCATTTTATTTGAATACACTTCTTATTTTATTCAATGTTCTTTTTAATTTGATTTGATGCTTTATTTGTTATTATAGAATTGAATGTTATGAATTGTGATCACTCTCCTTGCCATAGAAACAATTTGAGGTATTGCATTTAGTTGGTATTTATTCTATAAATAGTCTTCTAATGACAGGTGAGGTGACAATTTCACACTTTTGTTTAGTGTCATTTTATCAAGTTGGTTCAGCTTTTAATCATACATATATTACGTTAAAAATGTTTTTAAAACTCAAGTAATGTATTCAAATTGTTTTTTAACTAAAATATTTAATTGCTTATGCAATAAATTACACATGTTGAATCATGAAGGGAGCCTAAAATACTGATGGATTATATTTATCACATTATATGTTGCTCAATACTTACATTTTCATCTAATGTGAGACTACTTTAATCATTATTCACACTTGACTAATAAAAATATAAACAATAATCAGTTACATGCATAAATATTTTACTATTTAAAACTATAAATAGAGTTTTTTTTTTAGCTTCATTTCACGTTAGTTAGTACTCAACAAATCTGATGATAGGGGATGTCAACAGAAGGGGGCAGTCTTGCATCTCTATATGTGAACACTCAACAAATACCAAAATCTATCTAAACCTAACAATAATTAAATAAGTCAATCAATAACAAAAATAAATAATCAAACAATGCCTTTACATCTGCTACACCCATGCATTGCGCGGGTCTAAATCTAGTTTGTTTCGAATTGACGAACAACAAGCGAATTCATTAGCTTCTCACGACTAACGTCTCTAGTTACTTGTTGCACAACAAATAGTATGAAAACGTTTATAAAAAAAATTTAGGAGACAGGATAACAAGGAAGTAACTGAGGAAAAACATTACTTCCAATTATTGATTAAATGCAACAAAAATTACACAACCTCATTGGCATTTGCATGGGACATTTACCCTGCCTTCACTTCTGTACACAATCATTGGCCAAAAGCATACAAGCCATACAAAATTTCACGTGCGAAGTGACATTTTAGCATTCATTTTGATGTGTTTGCTTCGTTTTTTGTTGCTTGGGGTGATTTCTTGGAAATAGTATATCATTGAGTTGTCTCTCAGCACTGTATTCCGACGTAGCCTGCAAGTATGATATATTAAGCGCAAATAAGATTAGAAGTGTTGAGTAAGTTGCAATTTCATGCACATAAGCTAATCTAAGATCAGATATATGAAGGTGGTGTTTGTCAGGGTAAAACAAATTCTCAGCCCAAATTCTAAACACAATGAAGCAATTACCAAAATTATGAAGTTTTGTAAAATTGTGATCTATAAAAAAAATGAAATGATGTCCCCTCTTCTTTAACTACAAATTTATTATAGTTCTTGTTGAATAAGAGAGACATACGATGAAAACCGTGTATCTAAATAGCACAACGGAAGATTTATTATATAGGAGTAAGTAGCTTAGAGACTAAGCTATGATATATTTATAGAATAAATATTCAACATAATATTCTATCCTAAGTAACTTAGAGAGTAAGCTAAAATATATTTACAGCGTAAATATAATTATTTAGTATTTATTTATATGTCAACAGTTTCAGATATCTTTATTTCGAACCAGCTTTTAACTCTCTTTATTTTTACGTAGTTTGTATTTGTATTAGGAGGTATAGTACAAGGCATAAACGATTTTATTTAAAATATATAGGCATTTAAATATGTGGCTACGAAAGATAACTGAGGTACCCTTTTCTTGAATCCGAATCTCAGTGTTTGAACTTGAGTTCCTGAACAAACCCTTACGTCAAACCCGAGCGAGTCCACACAGATAAGTTGTGCCTCCTGCAATGAATTGTAATCAACATTGATCACCAACTGTAACATGGCAAATGTACTAATTCCTGTACTTAAGTGTTCTAAAAAGAATGGAACAGATGACAAGGAAGGTAATGAACTTCCCAAATGGTATTTGATCATTTCTATTTTAAATTCAGATAGATGTCCTTTAATAAGCCACGGCTTCTCATTTATAAAGATAGTGCTACAAACATTCTTATTCCGGCACCTATAGTAGTGAAATACTGTAGAATCAGATATTGCATTAATTTGTACTTTTGGCTGTAATTGAATGAGAACTTTCTTCATGACTCTAAACCAAATACGCTAAAATCACTCTCAAAACCGTTTAACTGGGGAATTAGCAAGAAAGTGATTGCATCGAAGACAACATGTCAAGAGTTTATGTATTACCTCCACTTGAATACCCTTGCATATCCAACAGAGAGACTTAAGGGCTTGCAACGTCTTTTCTGATTCTCCAGCAGCTTTCAAATGAGATATAATTTTGGAAGATGACCTTGCAATAGCATCAGGTTGAGCTTTCGTGTAGTCTTCTACTTCAAGGACAACCTGCGCAAAATCAGAACAAAAATTTAATAACATATGATTTAACAATTCACAATGTAATGTTTTTATATTATCAACACTTGAACCATGGGTAGGTCATACCTCGTATTTCTTAGAATAAATAAGCCAGCAAATAGGATCGTTGATTACCAGCTAATTAGAACAGTTTTGAATTATATGGATGTGTACTTGTTTGACGATTCTAACCAATTGAGTTATGAATTAGAGAAATATCTGAAGTTGTTGCAGGAGAAAAATACCATTCATGACAAAATTTTAGGTCGATATTTATAAATCAGTAAAGAAGCTGTTATAGTTTTTTCTTTCTTTCTGTATTTAACCCTTTTAAATTAAATATATCCATTATTTATTAACTGAGTATGATTACCAATTAAAGCAGTCACTAAATTGCATCGTAAAACACCAAAATCAATAAATATGAACAAAGTGCATGATCAACTTTAGGAGTTCCTGGCACTTGTCTCTAAACACAAACACAAATACATAGATAGCTTACAGGATGTCCATGTGCAGAAAACACTTGAATCTTAACAATCTCCAATCTGTAAAAGGAAGTCTCGTCTGAAGGGGTATCACCATTCTCATTATTTTCCACCTTTTGTGATGCGTTATCTTCAGATGACTCTTTATTGTGCTCATGACCATTAATCGCACCAACACTTTCTTCTTTATTTTCTGTTACTTTACTAATTTCGGCAGTACTGGATTGATTGGCAGATAGATGCTTCTGTATTGGAGAATTTTCTTCAATAAACGCAGGTCTTATAACTCCTTGGAAGACTACACAAGCTGGAGGCTGCTCCATCCAATCAATTGGATCATCTGAAGCAATCTAGAAAGTAGTAATGATAAAAATATGAAGTTAATTAATATCCAATAAACCGAATAAAAGTGCGACAGAAAAGGTGTTACAATGTAGTCTCCAAAAGCCACAAATTAGGTTACATTAACATCTACCTCAGTCAATTTTTTAGCAAAATCCATTGGATGAGAAAATCGCATCGTCTCCAATTTTGCCCAATCTGCAAGTGCTTCATCATCGTCGTCGTCAAGCTCATCGTCATCTGATAGAACAGCCAGCCATTCCTGCAAACAATAATATGAATAATAGTGGATAATATTTCGTTTCAATAATGTGTGACATCAGTTGAGAAATGAACATAAGCCTCATAATTACATTAAAAACAATGAAAAATTCAGACCGAGTCATAATCCTCATTCTCATCTTCATTTTCATTTACGTCATCTTCAACATCACTGTCATCTAAATCATCAGTATCTTCATCATCAATTTCCTCAATCCCAAAGTCAATTTCTGATGGACCTGATAAGTCCATCTCGGAGATCATTTCCATGGTATCCACACCAACTATGACTTGCTACAAAAATGCAAATAAGATAATCCATAACCCTGTTAAGATATGCAAACTTCGTAATGTGAAACAGAACTTGAGAATTATGATTAGAACAAAAGGATTTGAAAATAAAATGAAAGATGAAAAAGATAACTAATTAATCAATTGAGCAAACAAATCATGGATAAGGCTTAATACTTAAAATAATACAATGAAACACAACAAGCCCAAAAGTGTGAGGATATAACATTTTCTGATATCAACGAATGAACATCAAGAAAATGAAGGTAACTTTGTAATTTCTTGCTTATAAAATGCCATTAATATAAGAACAGGGTCACCGAATCTATGTATGGTGAGTTTTCCTCAAAGTACATGTCTACTTGTTAGAGTAGAAGGACAGTACACAAAACTGTAAGTATGTGAAAATGGTTCAAGTGCACTGGTTGTAAGTATTTCATAGGAAACTCTCCAGCATTATCTACAAGGTTAGAGACCTAGTCTTACCACAAAATTATTTTCTGAAGTTAGGGACTGCAAAATATCTTCACCGGGCTTTGCTTGAAAATATATATCTGCGATGCTTGTAGAATTTAATTAAGGGGGTGAAACTTCCCAAGAACAGGAAAATCAATACATAGTGTAGGATAAGCATATAGCCATCACTTACTTCCATGTTCATCTGTCAAATATGGCAAATCTGGCCAAACAATATTATCATGATATTCATCATTAACGAAAGTTGAAAACACCATTGTTGCTTTGCTGTTAACCTAAAAATGATATGCCACAATCATCATCAGATATACATACGATAAACAGAATAAAAGCATACGATAAGCTGCTAGATATAGTTATTTTCTCAAATACAGCATTTTCATTGCATCAGTTGAGGTTGGGCCAGATTTCTATGAAGATGAAGGACGAAAGGTTTGCATTCAGTAAAAACTATAATGACGTTTGACACAATTTCAATAATTCTGTCAAAAGAAACAGTGGGTTATTGTGACTTACATTTAGCAAATCCAAACAAAATTTATACATTTTTTCATAACTAGACTTCCCATAATGCAGATATACTCTATTAGGGTTGCAATCGATCTTCCCAACTTACGCATATTCAATAAGTCAAAACAGGCTGCACTAGAAAGAAAAATTCTGGAGTAGTTTGTTCGGATAGTTTAATTATAACACATGGATTCAAAACATAGAATAATAGAATGGCCAATTTAATCTCCTATTTATCTGTAATTATCTACACACCCAACTGTAAACCTAGAAAAAAAGGTGTTCTTCCTTATTTAAAAATGTTATTACCTTTTGGAGGCAGGTAATCCTAAATGAATTCTAAACAAGCAGAGAGAATAGAACAGTATTTTCTAAAATGAAACGGAAACCCTGACTATGGTTTTAGCATTTATATTTATCTTTATTAATTTTCCTTCATGTAAGAAAATTACATGCTTTGTAGCATAGGATAATGTCTAGCCATCATGTAAACCAATCAATGTGGTTTTTTTATTCCGTCGTACGAAAATAGCACTGAAATAAGAAAACCAAATGTTTGCCAAATTTTATTTTCTCCTTGTGAAACAAATTAGTACCTCAATAACAGTTCTACTTGTTTCTGCTGCAGTAAGTCTAACATCCTCACTAATCTCCAATGTGGAGGCAGCTATTTCCTCAAATGGGTGATAGGATGGCTTCTCATTTTTCTTTACAGGTTCCTGGTCTGAGCTAGGATGTTGTGATGATACTCGAATTCTATTCTTCACAAGTTTGTTTCTCCGGGGAAATGGAGTGCCCAGGTACTTTTTACTTCTTATCCTGCATAATTATATCAAATTATTTATTTCCTCTCATTACATACAGTATTTCTAGACATGAAAGGTAGACAATTTATAATATAAAGTACAAGTAAACCAAGAAGTCACAAAATTTGCATTTGTTAATTCATTTCTCAGGATAAAGAAAAATGTGTTTCAAAGTAATGTCACTTCAGGAAAATCTTGGATGAAAGTTCTTGGGAAGAAACCAAGTCCCACATTGATAAAAGATAAGGCCTGATTATAGTTTGTAGAGAGTGGCACTGCTCACCTTACAAGCCAATTTTGTAAGGATGAGTTAGGCCCAATATAAAAACCTAAGATGATATCAGAGCCTATCGTAGATCTGTTGTCGGGCTTCCCGCATTGTCAACACTTCAGGCTCATTACCCGAGCGTGAGCGGGTGTGTTGGAAATTCCGCCTAATTGCGGCATTTTGGGTTGGGTTCATTGCATCCTCCAACACCTTCACCGTGTTGGGTGTGAAGGGGTTGATTTAGTCCCACATTTCCTAGAGATATGGCCTATGTAGTGTTATAAAGCTTGGGGAGCACTCGCCTTACAAACCGGTTTTGTAAGGTTTAGGGTTGCCCAACTCAAATTCTCAAAACAAAAGTTTATCGCAACAAATCGGTGCAATCATGACAATTTATCCATATAAAGCTCAACAGTCTAAAGTAGGGATGTCCATGAGATGGTTTAGATCAGGTTTTGCTAGTCTCTGACCTTGCACGTAATTTTTATTGGGTCAATTTTTTAGACCTGAAACTGCCTATAAACCTGCAGAAACCCGATAATGTTTAAGTCTAACAAATATTGGATTTTAAGTAGAATGAGACCAAGTTAGCAAAAAACTAATATAAATAAAATCATAGAAATGCTCATCTAATAATAGTAATCAAAAGATTATAGTTCATACAATCAGTAAATATATCATAATAAACTATAAACTATAATTTTCCTCAATAAATGTAGTGGATTTTTACTTCCTTTTTTATTTATTTTTATTTTAGAACATACTAAGGGTAATAAACAATAGTATATCACTAGATAACTTTATGCGGGGAATGTGTTTCTACAAGTAGATGGATGAAGGTCGAACTCAAATACCTTAACTACAAGAATAAAATGAGGTATTTCACATGACATTTGGAATCAAATACAAGAGAAGAGAACAATTGAAACTAACTTGAAGAACAAGAGCAACTCCTAAGAAGTCACAATTTACCATCTGAATTCAAACCAACCATTAACACACTTGACATTTGTAAAAGCATTCGCAGAGAATGACAGAAGACACATGTCAACTGTTGATTTGAGTGTGTATGGAAAATGGTAAGCAACCAATAGTTTTTCACAAACCCAAGAGGCTGTAAGACAGACACAATGTAAACTATAAAGTACTCAGACACAATGTAAAGCTCTATCCAACTTCAATTACATTGCAACTTAAACTTAACTAAATTCCATAATTTCACCCTTAAATCATCATACGATACAACGAATCACTGTAAGACAGTTAAGCTCTCTCTAAACGCAACTGCAGCTACATCAACAGAATCTTTCCTCATTCATCCACAAACCCTAACTTAACTAACTTCCACAATTTCACCTGAAAATCATAAAAATATAACCACAGAATCGCAAGAGGAAAGTTAAACTCCCTCTAACCACAGTTACATTGGAGCCAATGTCACAATAACCTTTCCAAAATCTTTACTCGGAGGTTATCATGAGAATACTCGGAGGTTATCACAAGAGGAAAGTTAAACTCTCTCTAAACGCAGTTACAACCAATAACATCAACCAAGGATGCATGGGTACGAGTACGAAACAATAGGGACAGGTAGGTCAATAAAACACGATCTTTTCTAATTAATATAACATGAGAAGTAAATTGTTCAATTCACAACAAAACATCACAAATACACAAATGTTAAGAATATATATATATATAAGAAAACGACAAATTTCTCTCATGACAGAATAAGTACCGGTACCAAGTATGTACCCAGTACGGTACTTCAACATTTTACAAATACACATGCTTTAGAGACATGAACCTAATCTTTCCTTAAGTATCCACAATTTCCCAACCATAACTAAACTAATTTTCATAACTTCACCCGTAAATCATCAAAACAGAAGATGCCCCAACGGTGTAAAATAGTTTTACACTGACATCCAATAAACTTTAATACTCCACCATATCACAAAACTATTTCAAAATTAGTTGTATAACATAGCAGATTGGCAGTTTCTTAGTTGTATGATAGTGTAAAACTATTTTACACTGTCATTGCATCACCATTAAACTCTAATAATAACAGTTAAATAACAATACCACGGCGCGTCAAAACCACCGCAGCTACAAGCAAGTCTACACGACGCCACGTAACCTAATCCACCACCATTCACATCCTCCGCATTCCACGTTGAACGGTTATTATCTGCCAAAAAAAAAATAAAAAAAAAGTTTCAAAAATATTAATCAACAAATGCACATCTATAATAACCAGCAAGTAGTAACTAACAATCTCTATATATAACACTGACACTTCTGATCAAAGATGTGTCCATGTGTCAGAGAAATGTAATTACATTGAAATAATTCATTTATGCGTGTCTGTGTTTGTGTCCGTGCTTTATAGTAAAAACTACTGTTACTAACAATGTTTCCGTTTTAGTTTCTGAGTTATCACAGAATAAATATAACACTCAGAAAATGGAGAGAGAGAGAGAGAGAGAGAGTACGGAGATTGGAAAAGCGAGTGGAGGAGGAGGAGAGGTGGAAGCGGGTGGCAATGGGAGGGTCGATAATCATCATAGTTGGTTGGGAAAGAAAGTGTTATGTTAAGAGAGATGCATAGTGGTGGAGAAGAGAAGAAGAAAGAAGAAAGAAGAAAGAAGATGAGGTACACTTTGCTTTTGGATTTGTCTACTTCGTGATTGGATACAGCCTCAAACATGTTCAACTTTTTTTATTTTTATTTTAGGCTTATCATTTCAACTTTTTTAATATTTTAGGATTTTTTTTTTTTTAAGTAAATGATATTCTATTGATAAATAAAAAAATTATTTTATTCTTATATAAATTATAAGAAATTAACACTATAATTCATATATGATAAAACAAGTACAAATATATGAAAATACATCAAGAAATAAGTGGGAGTAAGTATAAACGAGTAGAGATTCTCTATATTTTTTAAGAAATGGAGAGGATGTGAACTCGATGTAAACTGCATTATTGACTTGCCTTTAATTAGACTTGACCTGTGAGTTTTGAAAACTAATGTTAAATAATTGTTTACTTAAGTGTTTTCTATATTTGTTTCTTTCATAAAAATAGTCTGCAATCTTCTTGGAGTCTATAGTGAAATTCACATTATCTAGTTAAAGGTCTTCTACCCAAATTAAGGGTCCGTTTGGACGTGAAAAGAAAGTATAAGGAAAGAAAGTATGAGAAAAGATTGATGATGAAGAAATGAATGTAAGTAGAAAGTGAATGAAAAGTAAGATGATTTTCATAGTTGTTTGGTTTGAGTGAAAGTGATTAAAAAGTGGAAGGAAAGAAAGATTTATATTTAGTATATGACATAACTACCCTCATAAAAATGATATATTTGTATATTATATATATTTATATAATATAGGAATACACCATGTAAAACAATCAACGGTGGATAAACATGTTCAAACAAATAAATAGAACCGAAAGGATATATTAATTAGTATGCTTAAAGCCTTGATTAATTGATCTGGGAAGCAAATAAATTGAAGAAAAAAAAATATATGTAGTGCTGGAAACATATATTCAAGGTGAAGTTTAGCATGGGAAAAGCTAATTTTTCCCACCATGGGAAAGTTAATTTTTAACCATTAGATCAAACCAAGAACAAATCCTTACCATACTCCCTCATCACTAGATTTTGTAATTTTATTATTTTAAAACCATTTTTTATTTTTATATGTTTATTTTAATTTCGAAATATATTTTTTGTTTTTAAAAAATGGTTTTAAAATAATAAAATTACAAAATCTAGTGATGAGGGAGTATGGTAAGGATTTGTTCTTGGTTTGATCTAATGGTTAAAAACTAACTTTCCCATGGTGGGAAAAATTAGCCTTTCCCATGCTAAACTTCACCATCAAAGTAAGGCTTGTTTTGTCCTTTTAAAAAATTAGAGCTTCATTCTACATTTTCTCTACATTGTTGGACGGAAAGGTTTTTGTGTGTGGGTTCCATAAAAAAGTAACATTTCTTTCCTCTCGAGTTCCAAATAGAGGAAGCACACTTTTCAAGAAACTTTCCATCCTCCTTACTATCTTTCCACTTTCTTTCTTTTGAACAAACAAACCCTAAGGAATTATAAAGGCCTAAACCTTCTGCCCATATACAAAACATAGTGGAAAAAATCATACGGTCTTCGCTAGCACAAAACATTTGTATTTATCACAAGTACGCATACTAATTTCCACCTTTTAGTAAGTAGAAAGAGAATGATGCATCTACATTACATTTATATCTACTTGAATCTGGTTTTGCCCACCTATGGACGCCACGCCAGCTCTACTTGGCCCTTGTTCGTTGATCCACCTATGTTACATGTTTGTATCACATTAGCCATGTTCCAATCTTCGAGTAAATGAGTAGTTAATTTCAATGTATGGACATTTGTCTCATCAACATTTTTCCATAGCTTCAGATTTATGAATTTCCATAAGCTTCACAAAATGATTGCAAATCTTTCATGTTGAAATGCATGGAATCTATGCAAAGGCATAAACATCACAACCTCCATATTTTAATGTCCCCATAGTGCTTTATCAATCTCTTCCCATAAGTTTGTTGCACGCCACACTTGCACTGCTCTAAGACACTCCAACAGTGTGTATATACTATCTTTATAACTTTTGTTGCATATCACTCATTCCATTAGGTATGTGACGTCCAAACTGCTAAGATGTGTCCTTCTGGGAATACAATCTCTACACATGCGCCACACAAGGTTTTTTTATCGCAGATCCAGTGCCCTACTCGTCTCAAATGGGAATTATCGACAATGTTATCCATGCAAAGTATGTAAGCATTACACACTGTGTAATTTCTATACACACACTTGGTGATGAAGAGGGTATTAAGAATCAAATCTGTTTTTTGTTAATCAAATAATTGGTTTATCAGGTGTGGCTTCTACATTTTTGTTGTCTCGTCAATAAGAATGTTGACCTTCACATTTTTGGTGTTTTAGCATCAGCTGAAAAGTGGATGTTAAAAGACAAATTGTGAACACTAAACTGATGCTATTAGAATCAAAGTCTGAAGCTAAATGATCATTTTCTTGTATTGAATATAGCCAAAACAAGACAAAATATGACATTACCTACAAAAAATATTGAGTGAAAATTAATTTGGTCCTATTTTTTTCACTATTAAAATAAGTAAAGGGTGAGCAGATTAGATCATCATCACATTAAATTCACTTTTATTGTAAGACATGTTCACCCCAAGAGCATCATCAATTATATCATCCATCAAACTAAACTATTTACCATATTCTACATGTGCTACACTCCTTGAAGTGTGTAAGATAGAACACATTATTAATACACGACATTATGAATGCAGTATCTTCTCCCCAAAAATAATGTATCAAACTTTCAGGGAAATAATTTTTTTAAGAAGCTAAATTATTCCTCCTAAATTGACAGTAGAGAAAGTCAAACCTAAAACCTTGAGAATGAATACACTTTGAGGAAAATAATAATACTCCATCTTCTATTCTATGTTGATGACATTCAATTTTTTCTCTCGTTGCACTACAGCCCACAAATAAATTAGAATTTCTCTATCAACGAAATTAATTACTATTAGGGGGCTTGGAGCACCCGAAAAGAGGAGGGAGGTTAACAGATTAGTTGCCGAGAGGAAGCCGTCAGTGTTATGTTTACAAGAATCGAAATTGGAAGTGGTTGATGAGTACTTCTGTCGTTCTATTTGGGGGCCTGATCCCATGGCTTTTTATTTTAAATCTTCAGTTGGTGCGTCTGGTGGCATTATTACGGTGTGGGATCCTAGTGTGTTGGATGTTTGGATGACGGTAAACATTGCAAATTGTTTGATGATCAAGGGGTCGTTTATTAAAAATCATGAAATGTTTTGTTTGGTAAATATTTATGCTCCTTGCAATAATAGGGGGCGCCAGATTTTGTGGGAAGCTATCTCTAATTTGTTCTTGGTTCATGGTGATGTAGCTTGGTGTGTGCTTGGTGACTTCAATGTTGTGCGTTCTAGTGAAGAAAGGAGAGGCCGAATTGAAAATACAGCTTCTGTTGACTATGATAATTTCAATCAGTTTATTGACAGTAATTCTCTCATTGATTTACCTTTGTGTGGTCGTAACTTTACTTGTTATCGGAGTGACGGTGTTTCGATGAGCCGTCTAGACCGGTTTTTATTATCTGAATCATGGACGATTTTATATCCTAACTGTATACAGGTTGCTCTTCCTAGAGGGTTGTCGGATCATTGTCCTATTCTGTTAACTATTGATGAGGATAATTGGGGGCCTAAACCTCTTAGAATGCTCAAATGTTGGGCGGATATTCCAGGGTATGGTGAGTTTGTTAAAGAAAGTTGGCAGTCGTTTCAGGTTCAAGGGTGGAGTGGTTTCATTCTGAAGGAAAAACTCAAAAGATTAAAAGAACGGTTGAGGAATTGGCACTTGAATCATACACTTAACATCACAGTAAGATTCAAGGGGCTAAAGAAAGAATGGCGGCATTGGATGCTATAGGAGAGAATAGTTCTCTGAGTGATGAGGAAGTGAACGAAATTCATATGCTATCGGCTGACATTATGGCTTTTTGAAACTTCAAGCTAGTATGCAATGGCAGATATCAAGAATTAATTGGTTGAAGGAAGGGGACGCAAATTCAAGGTTTTTTCATGGTATCATGTCTTCCAGAAGAAGGTCGAACTCTATCATTTCTTTGGCAACCGATGATGGTAATATTGAAGGTGTGGGGCCTGTGCGTCATATGATCTTTCAACACTTTCAAAATCACTTCAAAAGGAGTCCACAACCGCGGCCAGATATGAGTGGTTTGGTTTTCAAATCGTTGTCGATGGCGGATGGGGCGGATCTCATCAAACCTTTCCTGTTAGAAGAAATTAAAGCAGCGGTGTGGGATTGTGATAGCTTTAAATGTCCCGGACCAGATGATATTAATTTGGGTTTCTTCAAGGATTTTTGGGAAATCTTAAAGATTGATTTATTGAATTTTTTTGCGGAGTTTTACCATCATGGTAGGTTAAATAAAGGCCTTAATTCTATTTTCGTAGCTTTGATTCCAAAGGTTGAAAGCCCTCAAAGGGTAGCAGATTTTCGTCCTATAGCCTTGGTGAGTAGTGTTTATAAAATTTTATCTAAAGTTTTGGCCAATCGGTTGAGAAAGGTGATTGGAAGTGTGGTGTCTGCTTCTCAGTCTGCTTTTGTTAAGGGTAGACAGATTTTGGATGGTATTCTGATAGCAAACGAATTGGTTGATGATGCAAAGCGTAATGATAAAGAGCTACTTATGTTTAAAGTGGATTTTGAAAAGGCGTATGATTCGGTGGATTGGAGGTACTTAGGTGAGGTGATGGGTAAAATGTATTTTCCGCGTATGTGGCGTTCTTGGATTATGGAGTGCGTTACAACGGCTACAGCTTCTGTGCTAGTGAATGGTTGTCCAACTGATGAGTTTTATTTTGAAAGAGGACTTCGTCAAGGGGATCCTCTTTCCCCTTTTCTATTTTTGTTAGCTGCTGAAGGCCTTAATGTGACGATGACTGCGGTTGGCTCAAATGGTTTGTTTACATCGTATACAGTTGGGACGCAGATACCTATGTCAGTATCTCATCTGTAGTTTTCTGACGACACTTTATTGGTAGGTGTTAAGTCTTGGGCTAATGTTAGAGCAATGAAGGTTGTCCTATTATTATTTGAAGCTATATCATGTCTGAAAGTTAATTTTCACAAAAGCATGTTGTTTGGTGTGAATATTACTGAGTCTTGGCTGCATGAGGCAGCAGTGGTTATGCATTGTAGGCATGGACAATTACCTTTCATTTATCTAGGATTTCCTATTGGTGGAGATCCTCGTAAACTTCTCTTTTGGTACCCTTTGGTTGAGAGAATTCGTCGGCGGTTATCCGAGTGGAAGTCTAAAAATTTATCGTTGGGTGGTCGGTTGGTTTTGCTAAAGTCCGTTCTGTCGTCCATTCCGGTTTATTTCCTTTCTTTCTTCAAAGCTCCCTCAGGTATCATTTCTACCTCTTGATTCTATTTTTATTAATTTTTTCTAGGGTGGTGGTGAGGATTCTAGGAAAATTTCTTGGATTAAATGGGATAATATTTGTTTGAATAAGGAGAATGGGGGTTTGGGCGTGAAAAGATTGCGGGAGTTCAATATGTCTTTATTAGGAAGGTGGGTGTGGAGGGTTTTGGAGGATAGGGAAAGTTTATGGAATGTGGTGTTGCGTGCGAAATATGAAGTGTTTGGAGGGAGGGTGCGGTTTTGTGAGGGTGTTGGGTCGATTTGGCGGCGTCAGTTAAACCAAATTAGAGCTGGTGTGGGGTTGGCTGAGTCTACATGGTTGGTTGATAACATAGTCAGGAAAGTAGGTGATGGGAGTACCACATTGTTTTGGGAGGATTCTTGGTTGTTAAATGTTCCGCTGGCAGTGACTTTCTCTAGACTTTTTGAGTTGTCAGAAAATAAAGGTGTGACGGTGAGGGAGATGTGTTTGTTAGGATGGGGGGTCGATGGGGGTTCCTGGAGGTGGAGACGGAGATTATTTGCATGGGAGAAAGAGTTGGTGGAGGAGTGTGTGGAGCGGTTGTCTAACTTTGTTTTGCAGGTAGACATGTCTGATAGATGGGTGTGGAGACTCCACTCGTCACAAGTATACACGGTGCATTCAGCTTATTCTTACTTAACAGCGGTGGACACTAACATCACTGCAGATTATGATCAATTTTTATGGCTTAAAGCGGTACCCTTAAAAGTTAATATTTTTGTTTGGCGGCTCTTTCTGAATAGACTTGCTACAAAGGATAATCTTCGCAAGAGGAATGTTCTAGAGGTTACCAATGTTTCTTGTGGTGCTTTATGTGGTAAGGAGGAGGAAAGGGATCATTTGTTTTTCCAATGCGATTATTATGGTCGATTATGGCTTATGCTATCAGATTGGTTAGGTTTTGTTATGGTTCTCAATGGCAATTTATATACTAATGCTAATCAGTTTTGCGCTCTAGGAGGTTTCTCAAAGAATTCTATGAAAGCTTTTACTATTATTTGGATCTCGGCCTTATATACTATATGGAAAGATCGCAACAAGAGGATTTTCCAAAACCAAATTGTTCTTTTGGAGGTTCTATTTGAAAGAGTCAAACTTCAAACGTTTTGGTGGTTGAAAGCTAACTACATCTTGTTCGTTTTTGATTACTCTTATTGGAGAAATAATCCTTTACCTTGTTTACAGACTGTGTTGTAAAGTCTGTTTCTGGTTTTTGTTTTATGGCTCTTATAGCCTTTTTGTATTGTATTTAACTTTTTCAGTTTTCTCTGGCACATCTTGTGCTTGAGGGACTGATTTTTTAATATATTTCTATTAGTTTCTTAAAAAAAAAACGAAATTAATTACTTGTTGTCGATAATATTCTAATATAATGTAGAATAATTCTAGCTATAATTTTTTTTAGGCTTAATTATAATTTTAGTCCTCGTGTTTTGACTTACTCACAAAATTGATATTGCCCTTTTAAAACAGAACAAAACCGTCCTTCATTTATCATTTTTGTTGCATTTTTCGTCCTACCCCCATTTTATCCTCCAAAAACGCTGATGTATCCAGTTTTTTGATGATGTGGCCAAAATAGCTCTTATGTGTCAATTCCAACTTGGAAAATTATTTTAAAATGTCACAAAATTTAGTTTTTAAAATTTGGAAAAACATTTTAACATTTTAGAAATTATAAATAAAAGAAATAAAAATGAAATTACATTTAGTTCTCAAATCCTAATTCCATAAGAACCCTAATTCCCAAATCCTTTCCATCTTCAATTCCTTCCATCTAGTTCTTCTTATTTTGTTGTTGTCTTCTTCCCCATCTTCATTTTCGTCCAATTCCTTCATTTTCATCTTCGTTTTGTTCTTCGTTCTCTATTTTCTTCAAACAAGGCTGGTGTTAATGCCAAATAGAGATTAAGTTGTGAAGTTTGGAATTAAGAGTGATACCATTCTTGAATCTCCAGTAAAGAACAGGACCACACACCATTAAAGCCGATATCATCGCAAATAAAACCAAACACCATCTTAACCATGATGATGACCGAAGAATCAGATCTCCCTCTTGACATTTTTTCTTTATCAGATCTAATTCTTCTATCTTCTCAATTCACAAACAAAGAAATAAAGAATACTATGTGCTGGTTATATGTTGGTTGCCGATTTGATTTTAACAAGTCGTAGTAACAGTGTTGTACTTGTTGTGCCGTGTTCCCACTTCATTCTCGTTCTCAAGTCCTGTCCCTCACAACCCCTTTCCTTTCCTTTTATTTTCTTTTTTTTCTTTTTTCGTTCATTCATAGTATAATATTTAAATAGAGAAAGAAAATCTTCAACTTTTCCTTTTATTTTATTCTTTGGAAATGATTTTGACTTTTATTTTATTCTTTAGAAATGATTTTGAAGATAATGAGAAGGTTTTTTTTAGGATTTTTGCAAACCCAAATGGTTGAGGCGTGAAAAAGTCCTAGTGTGTTGTTGTTGATGATGTTGAGGAGTTTTTTTTAAGGATTTTAGCAAACCCAGATTAATGGATGCAATTTGGCTTAAACCCATAAATTTTATTATTGTCATTAGTTAGATCTAATTAGATAGAGTTGAAGGTGAAAATCATGTTGTTGAGGTTAATGAGGTTGAAGATAGTGATGAAGAAGAAGAAGAAGAAGATGGTGTTGATGATGATGATGATGAGAAGTAGGAATATTGTAATTTAGTTTTATTTATTTTTAACAAATTAATTAAATTAAATTTTAATTTTTAAATATTTATTTATTAATTTGATGTTGTGGAAATTGATTTTTCCACATGTCTTTTGCCACATCTTCACTTTACTTGCCAACTCATTAAAAAATGTGACACATGAGCGTTTTTGGAGGTCAAATAGGGGATAAGGACTAAAAGTGCAAAATAATGAAAACAGAAAGGCAAAATTGTTCAATTTAAAAAAGAGATGACCAATTTCGTGAGTTGGTTAAAATTCGAAGACTAAAAGTGTAATTAAGTTTTTTTTTAATATTTAGTGGTCTAATTTAAAACAAAACTCATGCTCATATTAATATTATTTTTTAATATACTAGCTACAAAATAATATACGAACACAATTTTTTTATTTGCTTATTGGCATATATTTAAAATACACATGTTTAAGAATAAATAAATTACTAACACTTAATAATTACAAAATACAATATTACAACATTTTATTTCGTATTTACTAAAAATGTTTTAAAAAATAACGCTTATATGGAAACATTACCTATACATATAATTTATAATAATTATACTAGCTAGTACTTAAGTTATAATAAAATTAAAAATGTTGTCTAATGTGCATAAGTAAGTTAATCTTGCATCATGATAAAATCATTTTTAAACATTGAATCAATGTGTCATCATAACTCACTTTGTCCGAAAATAAAATAAAATTTGTGCATTCGAGAAGACTTATAAATTTTGAAATACAAAGTATATAAATATGTAACAAGAAAAGTATGATATCATTGCCTCCACAGGTCAACCAACTTGTCCAAATCAAGCTTAGAAGACCCACCATCACTACATTCAAAATGAATAAACTCATACATTTTTTTTTTTTTTTTTATAATTATAACTCTAATACTTAAGTTACAATAATATTATAAATATTGTCTAATGTGTAAATTAATATGTGTCATCATAACTCACTTCGTCCGAAAATAAAAATAAATTTGTGCATGCAAGAAGACTTATAAATTGCGAAGTACAAAGTATACGAATCCAAATGTAACAAGAAAAGTATGATATCATTGCCTCCACAGGTCAACCAACTTGTCCAAATCAAGCTTAGAAGACCCACCATCACTACATTCAAAATGAATAAACTCATACATTTTTTTTTTTTTTTTTTTATAATTGTAACTCTAATACTTAAGTTACAATAATATTATAAATATTGTCTAATGTGTAAATTAATATGTGTCATCATAACTCACTTCGTCCGAAAATAAAAATAAATTTGTGCATGCAAGAAGACTTATAAATTGCGAAGTACAAAGTATACGAATCCAAATGTAACAAGAAAAGTATGATATCATTGCCTCCTAGGGCTGGACAGAAAACCGGGAAACCGGTCCAAACTACCCTACCCGTATTGCCCGAACTGCATCAGTCGGATTAACGGTTAAACCGGGTTGAACGGGTTTGAAGAAATGGGCTTATTTGGTTTGTAGCGGTCCGGTTTTGGGTGGACATATCCAGTCTAACGAAAACCGTAGCCGTCCGACATAAGCCCATTTTATAACATCCCAACATATATAAGCATAAGTTAATAAGAAAACCCTAGTTCATTTCACAAAATCACACAGCCGCTTCTCTCTCAAAGTGAAAGCCTTGTTTCTCTCCTCAATCCATCGATCTATCTCCTTCTCCAGAAATCATCATCCCTTCCATATTCTAGTAAAATCATCATCTCTAAGCTTCAAATATCAAATAAAATTTCAAACAAAACCATCAAATTCTTCTGAACTCAAGGTTGCGTGTTCTTCTTCCTCCTTCCTTTTTGATGAACCGTGTTTTTCTCCTTCCTTTTGTTGAACTTTGGTTCATCTTCTCTCCCTATCATGATCTCTACCATTTCACCACACGATTCAAATTAAATTTGAACAAAACCATGAATCTCAAGCATCATAAGAGAACATTGGTTTATGGGTCTGTACCAGAATCTCAATTACCATGAATCCCAATTTTAGAATTATTATGGGTCTGTAATGAAGTTGTTTATCCTTTTCTGTTTTTTGATATCAGCAATAACTGCTACTTCTATTTTTGCAACAGGGCAGTTTGTGTTGCTTTTGTTTCCTATATGAGGTTACTGCTAGTTAGGTTCTTCGTTTTTGCTTTTTCCTTCATGCCCCATCTTGTACATCTTGTTTAATTTTGGTGGACATAACATAAGCTGATTAAAAAAAAATTAGCCCTTTTTAGAATTAACCGAGTGAACCCACCCGATTAACCGCTTAATCTGACTTAACCGAAATCGAGTAAACCGACTGTGAATTTGGGCGGAAATGGCTCTATAGTTACCAACTGTGGGTTTGTGCGGATTTAGATTTTCAGACCGATTTCCGACCGAAATTGACCGATGTCCAGCCCTACCTCCATAGGTCAACCAACTTCTTCAAATCAAGCCTAGAAGACCCACCATCACTAAGTGTAGCAATAACTTCATTTCTAGCACCCATAACTCTCTCTCTAACCTCTTTCCCTCTCCCTCTCTCCTTGTCCATATTCTCTCCAACTCGTTCCACAAACTCACTTGCATGAACAAACCCATCTTCATTCTCTTTCAAAGCCAAAGCAACCTTCATCTCTTCCACCACTACAACCCTATTCAACCTTTGCTCCGCATAAAGAGGCCATGTCACCATTGACACTCCACAAGTAATTGCTTCCAACCACAATGAGTCACAAACGCGCCTTTGGAGTCATGACTCAGTACCTTCACTTGTGGGGCCCAATCCTTCACCACTTTTCCTTTCTCCTTTGTTCTCTCCAAAAACCCTAGTGGAAATAACTCCTCAAAACTAAGCTCTTCCCTTTCATACCCAATAGGGTTTCTCACAACTCACAAAAACCTTTTATCACTCTTTTTCAACCCTAAAGCTATCTCTTTTATTTGACGCTTTAAAAATCTTCCATAGCTTCCAAAGCTCAAAAACACAACACTTTGACTAGGTTGCAAGTTGAGCCAACTCAAACACCCACTGTCATCATCAACAACAACATCGTTATTTTCCTTAATCATTTGAACTAGGGGTCCAACACAAAAAACATGTGGTTTTGGTTCTTCCATTACATAAGCTCCATTCTTCAATGCCAAGAAAGCTTTTGGTTCAAGATTCTCAAACGAGTTACCAATTAAATCATCAATTTTTCTCATTTGAATTGACATGTTGACGAAGAAATTGTAGCTTTGGCTTCCACGGTCAACCAATGGTTCCGGCATGTCATCCGGTAAGATTGATGGCAAGCCGGGGATGTTGCGAAGCACGTCATTGTTGGTGGTGTTGTGGTGGATTGTTGGGGTGTAGAGGAAAAGTGCAACGGTGCTGGCTGCCATTGGAAAAAAATAGAAGGTATGGATGTTGAGGGTGGTGGTTATCGAACCGGTGGAGTGGTTGAAAGAATCTAAGATGAAGGCTTTAGGTTTGGAGGATTGAGAAATGAAAGATTGAAGGGTGGTTGTTAGGTTTTGAGACTGAGAGAGGTGGTCGAATGTAATGGAAGGTGCGGTGATGAGTCATTTATTGCTTACTTTTATATGTTTTTTAGTTTAGTTTTAATTAGATTTTATTTTATTTTATATTAGCATTATTTCCTTTTTAGGATAGTTTACTTTAAATTGCATTTTATTTTATTTCAGGAATGAATATTGGATGGATTGAGTCTTGGAGCAAAAGAAAGGGACTTGGAGCCGATTGGATGCAAAAATATTAAGATTGAGAGACAAAAATATGTCTCCCCACAGTCAGAAGCTTGGCACGTCCCGTGCTAGCCTTGGCACGGCCGTGCCATCATCCAGAGTGCCTTTTGCTGCTTTTTCTTAGATTTTAAGCTACTCTATTTTTAGCCCGAATGTAATAGCTTAGATTTTAAGTCAAATGAATGCTATAAATAGAGTAGCCATACATCACAAATATTCATCTTTACTTGGAATTCAATAAGTGACAATTGCTTTTCTAATTAAAGTTCTTTTCTTTTCCTTTACTTTCTTGTCATTTACCTTTATGCTTTCTCTCTTCTCCCCCATGTCTACGATGAACATGAGTGAGTAGACTTCTCCTCGTCTTGGGATTGTTGGATAAGTCTAAATGACGTAATCCTAATCAAACCAAGCTCTAAGCCTTAATCTTATGTAACCCTAATTTCTTATCTAAATTCACCGTTTTAACATGGATCAACCATTATCAAACTGTGGAAACGAAAGTGGAGGGTTTGATAATTGTTTATCCATTATCCCAAATATCAATTCATAAAACGAAAGTGGAGCTTTGATATTCGAACAAGTGAATTTAGACAAGGATTGCAAAATCAGCGAAATAGGCTTTGCAATCTTTGAGACATATAGTTTCGATCTTCAAGGGAACTAATAACAATCAAGTCAGCGAAATAGGCTTGGTTGTTAGAGGAACCAAAATCTAATAGTAATCAAGTCAGCGAAATAGGCTTGGTTGCTAGAGGAATATAAGAGAAACTGTCTTGAGAAATTAGGTCTAACATAACATTATAAGCTTACAGTTTTGGTTTGAGAAGGACTTGTTATTTAGATGAAACCAACGATCCCAAGGCTCTTTTTATTATATTAATTTTCGACCGTTTGAAAACCCCAACTTGCAATTCTTTTCTCCTCTAATCATTTTCAAAGGTTAATTAAATTAAACTACTCCCTGTCGGAACGATACTCTTTTCATACTACTTCGGTAAGACCGTGCACTTGCGGTTTTATCTCATCACGTTTTTGGCGCCTGATGAGTCATTTATTGACTATTTTAATATGCTTTTTAGTTTAGTTTTATTTAGATTTTATTTGATTTTATATTAGTATTATTTCCTTTTTAGGATAGTTTACTTTAAATTGCATTTTATTATATTTCAGGAAAGAATATTCGATGGATTAAATCTTGGAGCAAAAGAAAGGGACTTGGAGCTGATTGGATGCAAAAATATGAAGATTGAGAGACAAAAATATGTCTCCCACAAGTCAGAAGCTTGGCACGGCCGTGCCACCCTCCAGAGTCACTTTTGCTTAGATTTTAAGCTACTCTATTTTTAGCCCAAATGTAATAGCTTAGATTTTAAGTCGATCGAATGCTATAAATAGAGTAGCCATCCATCACAAATATTCATCCTTACTTGGAATTCAATAAGTGACAATTGCTTTTCTAATTAAAGTTCTTTTCTTTTCCTTTATTTTCTTGTCATTGCTTTAATGCTTTCTCTCTTCTCCCCCATGTCTACGATGAACATGAGTGAGTAGACTTCTCCTTGTCTTGGGATTGTTGGATAACTCTAAATGACATAATCCTAATCAAACCAAGCTCTAAGCCTTAATCTTATGTAACCCTAATTTCTTATCTGAATTCACCGTCTTAACATGGATCAACCATTATCAAACTGTGGAAACGAAAGTGGAGGGTTTGATAATTGTTTATCCATTATTCCAAATATCAATTCATAAAACGAAAGTGGAGCTTTGATATTCGAACAAGTGAATTCAGACAAGGATTGCAAAGTCAGCGAAATAGGCTTTGCAATCTTTGAGACATATAGTTTCGATCTTCAAGGGAACTAATAACAATCAAGTCAGCAAAATAGGCTTGGTTGTTAGAGGAACCAAAATCCAATAGTAATCAAGTCAGTGAAATAGGCTTGGTTGCTAGAGGAACTTAAGAGAAACTGTCTTGAGAAATTAGGTCTAACATAACATTATAAGCTTATAGTTTTGGTTTGAGAAGGACTTGTCATTTAGAGGAAACCAACGATCCCAAGACTCTTTTTATTATTATTATCTTTCAAACGCTTGAAAACCCCCAACTTACAATTCTCTTCTCTCTTCTAATCATCTCTAAAAAGTTAATTGAATTGAACTATTCCCTGTCGGAACGATACTCTTTTATACTACTTCAGGTAAGACCGTGCACTTGCGGTTTTATGTCATCAAGTTTTTGGCGCCGCTGCCGGGGATTAAACTAATTTGATTAACTCTTTCTTTGTGATTAGAACTCTTCTCTCTCCCCCTCTTCTTTCTTTCTTTTCCTACACTTGACTTCTTGGGTAGCATAAAAATAATAGATAAAATGGCTGAGGAACGCACTCTTAAGGAGTATTCGATCCCTTCTTCGGATGAGCCATGCACTATTATAGTTTACCCAACTGTTGAAGGTAGCAACTTCAAAATAAAACCTGCGCTACTAATTCTGGTACAACAAAACCAGTTTTCTGGATCACCCTCTGAAGATCCAAATCTACATATCTCAAACTTTTGGAGACTTAGTGTAACTTGCAAAAACGACCAAGAAGCCGTTAGGCTACATCTCTTTCCTTTTTCTCTAAAAGATAGGGCCAGCAATTGGTTCAATTCTTTAAAGCCCAGTTCCATCACCTCATGGGACCAACTGAGACGAGAATTCCTTTGCCGCTTCTTTCCCCCATCAAAGACCGCCCAACTTAGGGGAAAGCTTTACCAATTTACTCAAAAAAACGGGGAATCTCTTTTCGATGTGTGGGAGCGTTTTAAAGAAATACTTAGACGTTGTCCCCACCACGGTTTGGAGAAATGGTTAATCATCCACACCTTTTATAACGGTCTAACATCTAACACTAAATTAACTGTTGATGCAGCTGCAGGTGGTGCCCTAATGAACAAGGATTTCACAACAGCTTACGCCTTAATTGAGGACATGGCTCTAAACCTTTTTTAATGGACGGAAGAAAAAGCAATCATCAATCCTTCACCCTCTAAAAAAGAGGCAGGTATGGACGAAACCTCTTCCTTTGACTATCTATCTACCAGGGTGAATGCATTATCTCAAAGACTTGATCGCATGAGTACTTGTGTTATCACACCTACCGTCTCACCTCCATGTGAAGCATGTGGCCTATCTAGTCACTCTAGCATCGATTGCAAACCAAGTAGTATTGAGCAGTTAAACTTTGTTCAGAATGGCCAAAGAGTTGTTCAAAAATTTCACATTGAACTTTTAATGGAAAACTATTTTCTTAAACAATCCGAATAGCTCCAAGAGCTTAAGGACCAAACTAGACTTTTGAACAACTCTCTTGCTACTCTCACAACAAAGATAGACTCCATCTCCTCTCACAATAAAACCTCTGAAACTCAGCTCTCCCAAGTAGTTCATAAGGTTGACCACCCCAACAAAATGAATGTTGTTACACTTAGGAGTGGCAAGCCACTCGAAGACCCCGTAAGGAGAGCCAAATCCAATGACAGTGAGAAAGAGATCTGCGAACCACCATCTAGGGAAACTAGGGCAGAAAGAGAAGAACCACGAGTTGAGGAAAACACACCACCTCCCTTTAAGCCGAAAATTCCTTTCCCACAAAGGTTTGCCAAATCTAAGCTAGATGAGCAATTTAAAAAGTTCATAGAGATGATGAACAAAATATACATTGATGTGCCTTTCACCGAAGTCTTAACCCAAATGCCTACCTATGCTAAATTTTTGAAAGAAATCCTTTCTAAAAAGAGAAAAATTGAGGAAGGTGAGACGGTTAACCTTACGGAAGAATGCAGTGCCATCATCCAAAATAAATTGCCACCAAAGCTTAAAGACCCAGGCAGTTTTTCCATACCTTGTGTCATAGGGTCAGAAGTAGCGAAGAAAGCTATGTGTGATCCAGGAGCCAGTGTCAGCCTAATGCCTTTATCCCTTTTCGAGAGGTTGGGAATAGGGGAACTTAAATCGACAAGGATGACCCTACAACTAGCGGACCGTTCTGTTAAGTATCCAGCTGGAATCATAGAAGATGTCCCCGTTAAGGTAGGAGAGGTATACATCCCCGCTGATTTTGTTGTAATGGAGATGGAGGAAGACAACCAAGTACCAATTCTTTTAGGAAGACCTTTTCTTGCTACCGCAGGAGCCATCATTGATGTAAAAAAGGGTAAGCTTGCTTTTAATGTCGGTAAAGAGACTGTTGAATTTGAACTTGCCAAACTAATGAAAAGTCCTTCCATTAAGGACTCTTGTTGCATGATAGATATAATCGACCATTGCGTGAAAGAGTGCTCTTTAGCATCATCTACACATGATGGTTTGGAAGTATGCTTGGTAAACAATGCAGGTACAAAACTGGAAGGGGAGGCAAAAGCTTATGAAGAGCTGTTGAATAGAACTCCTCCAATGGAAGGTCTAAGTGTGGAGGAGTTAGTAAAAGAAGAACCAGCACTTCTACCCAAGGAGGCACCGAAATTAGAGCTTAAACCGCTCCCATCAAATCTAAGGTATGAATTCTTGGGCTCTAACTCTACCTATCCTGTTATTGTAAATGCAAGCCTCGATGAAGTAGAAACTGAAAAGTTACTTTATGTCCTCAAGAAGTATCCTAAAGCTATAGGGTACACCATTGACGACATTAAAGGAATAAATCCTTCATTATGCATGCATAGGATACTTCTTGAAGAAGACTATAAACCCTCCATTGAGCATCAAAGAAGGCTAAATCCTAATATGAAAGAAGTTGTGAAAAAAGAAGTTTTAAAACTCCTAGATGCAGGTGTTATTTATCCAATTTCTGATTCCAAATGGGTTAGCCCCGTGCAAGTTGTACCTAAAAAGGGTGGTCTCACAGTTATTAAAAATGATAAAAATGAATCCATTGCCACTAGGACCGTCACCGGTTGGAGAATGTGTATTGATTATAGGAAGCTTAATAAAGCAACCCGTAAAGACCACTTCCCTCTCCCTTTTATAGATCAAATGTTAGAAATGTAACACCCCGTTTTCCCAACTTAAAAATTTCATAATTATTTATCAGAGTAAACAACATTTAACGGAATGCTACACTTCTAAAATATAATAAATGAGATAATTAACTAATCATCCTTCCAAAAATCATCAACATATTATTTCAAACTTTGCAGCGGATTAAATTCATTAACATAGATAAGTCTTTGGCACGCAGGCCTTATTAAAACATAAACAATACGTAAAAGAATAGAAAATAGCCACAAAAGATCCCATCCCGTTACGTATCAGAGCATCCTAAGACTCAGTGAGGAATAAGTCACTCACGACAGCATCATCAACAACCTACTAACGATCACCTGCAAGTTACTCATAGGAAGAGCAACATTTCCAAGCAGAAAGGGTGAGATTTCACAAAACAATAATATTAAGCATATAATTCAACAATTATATTTAATCAACATCAAATCATCTTAATATTCATTATAAATAGTAATATATCATTTAACACTTCAATCATAGTTCGTATAAACAATTACAACTTCACAACTTATCAACATAAACATCCTTGACTCGACAAATGCGACTCCAACTCGATTATGCAACTTAGACCTCTTATATGCATGTGGTACCAATACAGAGAGCATCAAGCCCCTATCGCTATTTGAGTATTAATATACTCCAGAGCATCAAGCCCCTATCGCTATTTAAGTATTAATATACTCCAGAGCATCAAGCCCCTATCGCTATTTAAGTATTATTATACTCCAGAGCATCAAGCTCCCAACAAAGAATGCTAATGCATGAACTCGACTTCTTAAACATCTTAAATCGACAACTCTTGTATAATCCAATAATTTGGAACTTCATCATCTTAATCAACTTAGACCGACTCATGCAGCTTAGTTAAATAACAACAGCAACACAGTAGTATACAAAAACAGCATAACATAATAATATCAAATGGAAGTCAATCAACGACTCAATTATTCACAAATAATTCAATTAATGCATATAAAATTATATCACAATATAACAACATCAAATCACCATAAATCAGTTTCACAAATCATCGTTAATATTATAAATAATGTTCATAACTATCCTAAGGATCAACTCACAACAAAAAGCATGTAATGATAGTTTCTATATTTTAAGAAAAACCAATTAAAATTCAAAGCAATTGCGGCAGACTTGGCAACAGAGGAGGAATAATGCGCATTGCCAAGTGAATTAGTGCCTACATGTACATTATGTAGACTAGATGCATTACTACCTTTGTAATCTAACCCAAGTAGGCTAACTAGTTGAAAACCACATATTCTCTCTTAATTATTGAAAACAAATCAAACTGGAAGGTGTACTTATCTATAGGGACAATTTCTATATCATATTATGCATTCACGTAAAGAAAAAAAAAGGAAAAGAAGAAAGATTGCATCACATGGTCATAACGAGTTGACTAAGATTTCCAGCCTCAATTTTGTATAACTGAACTCTAATACACAATGGAATTATACTAGTTAATCCTTCAAATAAAATCAGGTAGCAATATGATACGTGGGTCAAGGCTGGCAGAAGCATCAAACAATTCCTTAGTGAAAATCGAAACAGAGAGGTAGCAACGACACAGGAACACTAATGTTAAATAAATTGGGATGAGTTAATATTGGATTTCTCTAATCACAACAACACTAATAACAACTTAGTTTCTTCACTTTCATATACCTCTTAACATAGCAAAATACAAATTATGAATTCATCATCATTCGACAACCAAAATCATGATTTTTCATCACTTTAAGCAAAAATCCCAAAAACTACTTATTATGAATCAAAAGCATGAATATGAACATGTTAATTCACCAATTTAAGAAAATTAGTATACACATAATTACCCACTAATTAGGAGTACGAATTTCACAAAACAAAATCATCAATTCATCAATTCAACAAGTTTCCATCATCTAATCATCAATTCCTCACTTTTAACCTAATTCTTCAATTCTCAAAACAAAATCATCAATTCATCAATTCAACAAGTTTCCATCATCTAATCATCAATTCCTCACTTTTAAATCTAATTATCAGAATCATAGGCTTAAGAAGATTGAATGTTAGTCTCACCCTTACCTTAGAATAAGAAAATCGCAGCCTCTATGTGTTTCTCCCTTCTCTTGGCTTTTTCTCCATTTTCTCCAAAATTGGTCGTACGTTTTATTTTTCTAAACTAGGTCTCTCCTATTTATAATTTTTTTTTCTATTTTATCTTATTTCTCTTTCTTCCCCAAAACTCTCTAAAATCTCATAACAACCCCACATCTCAATATTTATTTTATTTTCAAATCTTATTCTATTAAATACTAAAATAAGCCACTTAATAAATCACATAATCATTTAAATATATTCTAAACTCATTAAAAATAATCAAATAAAACAAATAATTCAAAGAGGGCGTTACAAGAAAGGCTAGCTAAGCATTCACATTTTTGCTACTTAGATGGTTATTCCGGATTTTTCCAAATACCCATTCACCCTAATGACCAAGAAAAGACGACTTTTACATGCCCCTTTGGGACCTTTGCCTATAGAAGGATGCCTTTTGGTCTTTGTAATGCCCCTGCTACTTTTCAAAGATGCATGATGTCTATTTTTTCTGACATTGTTGAAAAAATAATGGAAGTTTTTATGGATGATTTCTCTGTGCATGGATCTAGTTTTAATGATTGTCTGACTAACCTTGAAAAAGTTTTGGAAAGATGTGAACAGGTGAACCTAGTCTTAAATTGGGAGAAATGTCACTTCATGGTAAGAGAAGGAATTGTCCTAGGACACTTGGTCTCTGACAGAGGTATAGAGGTAGATAAAGCAAAAATCGAAATTATTGAAAAAATGCTACCTCCTACCTCAGTCAAAGAAATTAGAAGTTTCCTAGGACATGCAGGGTTCTACCGCCGTTTCATTAAAGATTTTTCATCAATCACTAAACCACTAACAAGCCTCCTTCTTAAGGACGCAGACTTTGTGTTCGATAATGCTTGTTTGCAGGCATTTTGCAGGTTGAAAGAAGCACTAATCACTGCCCCAATCATACAACCACCAGATTGGAGTTTGCCCTTTGAAATAATGTGTGACGCAAGTGACTATGCGGTTGGGGCGGTGTTAGGTCAGAGAAAGGAAAAAAAGATGCATGCCATATACTACACCAGTAAGACCCTAGATGGGGCACAGGTAAATTATGCCACAACAGAAAAAGAACTGCTAGCAGTTGTCTACGCCATTGACAAATTTCGGCAATACTTGGTGGGATCAAAAATCATTGTTTACACAGATCACTCGGCCATAAAATACTTGCTAAACAAAAAAGATGCCAAACCGAGATTGATCCGATGGATTTTGCTCCTCCAAGAATTTGACCTTGAAATAAAAGATAAAAAGGGTGTAGAAAATGTTGTCGCTGACCACTTGTCCCGACTTCGGGAAACCAATGAGGATGAGTTACCCTTGGATGATTCCTTCCCGGATGACCAACTCTTCCCAGATGACCAACTCTTTTTGATGTTTGGGGTATTGACTTTATGGGACCATTCTGTTGGAACAAAATGTGTTTCACAATGAACCTTATTAAGTTTTGATGATAACAAGGTATTAAAAATTGTCAATTGGTTATTACTAATAATTGTTCAAGTGTACAGGACCAAAGGCTACTCAAGTGGTTTCAATAGGTCTTGGAAGAACAATGGAAAGAAAAAGAAATTCTGAGCATCTGAAGAAAACTACTCCTGAAGCTGAAGTGCTTCTGAAGTGATGACGTCATCAGAAGCAGAAGGTCATCAGAAGCAAAAGTTTTCATCAGAAGCAATATCCTCACCAGAAGCTACGTTTGATCCTTTAATCAAACTGAAGATTCAAAGTAGCTTATTCTCAATTCAGTCTTATCCAAGAAGAACGAAGAATTGAAAGGGAGGTATCAACGGATATATGGATAGCACTGAGCACTTGTCTCTCGTTAATAGAGTTGACAAAGTACAAGTGTACAACCACTACCTCCACTACTCTGTTTTCTGTCTACGCTACAAGACAAAACAACAGCCATGCCTGCAGAATTTGTAAACTCAAGATGGGAATGAATTTGAAGCTTATTCTTCAAAGGACTACACCCAAATCAGGCAAAGGATCACTGGTGGATAATCAAAGGATTTCAAACGACTCTTTAGACGTGCTGATTATCTCAACGTCTCTTTCACGCCTCTATATAAAGGATGAAGACTTGAAGATTGTAGATAGAAATACATAAGTTCAAAAGCGCCAAAACTCTGTCAATTTGATTCTACAAAGCACACTGAATTTCTGCACTGATTTGATACATCTTAGAAATTCAAAGTCTAGAGTCTTTTCTGTATTGTATTGTGAACACCACTGATTGTATATCAAGTGTTCAATTCAAACTCAATTCTCTGTATTTTTGTTTGATTAGAAGTCTCTTGCCTGCGTGCTTGAGCATTAGAAGTCTCTTGCTTAGTGCTTGAGCATTGGAAGACTCTTACGTGTGTGCTTGAGCATTTTTTGTGAAGTCTCATACTTAGAAAGTATTGAGCAGTTGTAATCTTTGTGATTATAGTGAAATCTCCTTGGAAGTGCAAGGGGGACTGGACTACTTCCGTGTTGTGGAAGGAACCAGGATAACTGCTTGTGTCTTTGTCTTTCTTTTCTCTGCTCTGTTCTTTTCCGCTGCAATCTGACTCTGATCATTTCATCAGAAGCAATCAAACTGCTTCTGAAGTTTTATCAGAAGAAGTATTTTTTAAGAGAAAAAGAAAACACAATTCAACCCCCCCCCCCTTCTTGTGTTTTTCACCTTCAATTGGTATCAGAGCTTGCTCTGTTATCAAAGCACTTAACCGTGTTACAGTTCAAGATCTTTTAGAAAAACATGTCTGGAGATGAGGAATCAGTTACTACAAAATACACAAGTGTCAAGCATGACTATGATACTGCTGACAAGAAAACAGACTCTGGAAAAGCTCCAAAGTTTAATGGAGATCCAGAAGAGTTTTCATGGTGGAAAACTAATATGTACAGCTTTATCATGGGATTGGATGAAGAGTTATGGGACATACTGGAAGATGGAGTTGATGATCTGGATTTGGATGAAGAAGGAGCTGCTATAGACAGAAGAATACATACTCCTGCTCAGAAGAAGCTTTATAAGAAACACCACAAGATAAGAGGAATCATTGTGGCTTCTATACCTCGCACCGAATACATGAAGATGAGTGACAAATATACTGTGAAGGCTATGTTTGCTTCTCTATGTGCAAACTTTGAAGGCAGCAAGAAAGTAAAAGAGGCTAAAGCTTTGATGCTAGTTCATCAGTATGAACTTTTCAGAATGAAGGATGATGAGAGTATAGAAGAAATGTACTCAAGATTTCAAACTTTAGTTTCTGGATTGCAAATACTGAAGAAAAGCTATGTTGCTTCTGATCATGTTAGTAAGATTTTGAGAAGCTTACCTTCAAGATGGAGACCCAAAGTAACTGCTATTGAGGAAGCTAAGGATCTAAATACCTTAAGTGTTGAAGATCTTGTTAGCTCACTCAAAGTGCATGAAATGAGTTTAAATGAGCATGAAACCTCTAAGAAGAGTAAATCCATTGCTTTACCATCTAAAGGAAAGACCTCAAAATCTTCCAAAGCCTACAAAGCTAGTGAATCTGAAGAAGAATCACCTGATGGAGATTCTGATGAAGATCAATCTGTAAAGATGGCTATGCTGTCCAACAAGCTTGAGTATCTGGCAAGGAAGCAGAAGAAATTTTTGAGCAAGAGAGGTAGTTACAAGAACTCCAAGAAAGAAGATCAGAAGGGATGCTTCAATTGTAAGAAGCCTGGTCATTTCATTGCTGATTGCCCTGATCTTCAGAAGGAGAAGTTTAAAGGCAAATCCAAGAAATCAAGCTTCAACTCCAGTAAATTCAGAAAGCAAATCAAAAAGAGCTTGATGGCGACCTGGGAAGATTTGGATAGTGAATCTGGTTCTGATAAAGAAGAAGCTGATGATGATGCTAAGGCAGCCATGGGGTTAGTGGCAACAGTATCATCAGAAGCAGTATCAGAAGCTGAATCAGATTCAGAAGATGAAAATGAGGTATATTCCAAAATCCCTAGACAAGAACTTGTTGATTCTCTAAAAGAACTTTTATCACTGTTTGAACACAGAACCAATGAGTTGACAAATTTAAAAGAAAAATATGTTGATTTGATGAAACAACAAAAGTCAACTCTATTGGAACTGAAAGCTTCTGAAGAAGAACTCAAAGGGTTTAACCTCATATCAACAACATATGAAGATAGACTCAAGAGTCTTTGTCAGAAGCTACAAGAAAAATGTGATAAAGGTTCAGGCAATAAACATGAGATCGCCTTGGATGATTTTATTATGGCTGGAATAGACAGAAGCAAAGTTGCTTCTATGATCTACAGCACATACAAGAACAAAGGCAAAGGGATTGGATATTCTGAGGAGAAATCCAAAGAATACAGTCTCAAGAGCTACTGTGATTGTATCAAGGATGGATTGAAATCCACCTTTGTGCCTGAAGGTACAAATGCTGTAACTGCTGTTCAGTCAAAACCTGAAGCTTCTGGTTCACAGGCTAAGATCACATCAAAGCCAGAAAACCTTAAGATCAAGGTGATGACAAAATCTGATCCTAAGAGTCAAAAGATTAAAATTCTGAAAAGATCAGAACCTGTTCATCAGAATCTAATTAAACCAGAGTCTAAAATCCCAAAACAAAAGGATCAGAAGAACAAAGCAGCTACTGCTTCTGAGAAAACAATACCAAAAGGTGTCAAACCTAAAGTATTGAATGATCAGAAGCCACTCAGCATTCACCCTAAGGTACAAGGGAGGAAAAGTAAAACCTCCAAAACTAACCCAAAAGGACCCATGAAGATATGGGTACCTAAATCTGAATTGGCCAAAAATGCAGGTGTGCTTAAAGGCAAGAGAGAAACAAAGGTCATGGTACCTAGACAGCGGATGTTCAAGGCACATGACTGGAGAGAAAGCTTTGTTCCTTACCCTTACAATGAAAGATGGAGGAGAAGTGAAGTTTGGTGGCAACCAAATTGGAAAGATCATTGGTACAGGTACTATTGGTAATTCCTCCATCTCAATTAATAATGTGTGGCTAGTAGATGGTCTGAAGCATAACCTATTGAGCATTAGTCAATTTTGTGACAATGAGTATGATGTAACGTTTAGTAAGACCAACTGCACACTAGTCAACAAGGATGACAAATCCATTACATTCAAGGGAAAGAGAGTTCAGAATGTCTATAAAATAAATTTCTCTGATCTGGCTGATCAGAAGGTAGTTTGCCTTCTGTCAATGAATGATAAAAAATGGGTATGGCATAAAAGGTTGGGACATGCTAATTGGAGATTAATTTCTAAAATTAGCAAGTTACAACTGGTCAAAGGATTGCCTAACATTGATTATCATTCAGATGCACTTTGTGGTGCATGTCAGAAAGGGAAAATTGTAAAAAGTTCTTTCAAATCTAAAGACATTGTATCAACCTCCAGACCCTTAGAATTACTCCATATTGATCTTTTTGGTCCAGTTAACACTGCATCTTTATATGGAAGTAAATATGGATTAGTCATTGTTGATGATTACAGCAGATGGGCTTGGGTAAAATTCATTAAAAGTAAAGACTATGCATGTGAAGTGTTTAGCAGCTTCTGCACTCAAATACAATCTGAAAAAGAATTGAAAATTTTGAAAGTCAGAAGTGATCATGGTGGAGAATTTGAAAATGAGCCATTTGAACTTTTTTGTGAAAAACATGGGATTCTCCATGAGTTTTCTTCTCCTAGAACTCCACAACAAAATGGGGTTGTAGAGAGAAAAAACAGAACCTTACAAGAAATGGCCAGAACCATGATCCATGAAAACAACTTAGCTAAACTTTTTTGGGCAGAAGCAGTCAATACTTCATGTTATATTCAAAATAGGATCTATATCAGATCTATGTTGGAGAAAACAGCATATGAACTCTTTAAAGGAAGAAGACCCAATATCTCTTACTTTCATCAGTTTGGATGTACTTGTTACATCTTAAACACTAAAGACTATCTGAAGAAATTTGATGCCAAGGCTCAAAGAGGAATCTTTTTAGGTTACTCTGAAAGGTCAAAGGCATACAGAGTGTATAATTCAGAAACACAATGTGTTGAAGAATCTATGCATGTAAAATTTGATGATAGAGAGCCTGGAAGTAAAACTTCAGAGCAAAGTGAAAGTAATGCAGGTACAACTGATTCTGAAGATGCATCAGAATCTGATCAACCTTCTGATTCTGAAAAGTATACAGAAGTTGAATCTTGTCCAGAAGCTGAGTCTAATTCAGAAGCAGAACCTAGCCCAATAGTACAGAATGAAAGTGCTTCTGAGGACTTTCAAGATAACACTCAGCAGGTTATTCAACCTAAATTCAAGCACAAATCTTCACATCCTGAGGAACTAATCATTGGAAGCAAAGATAGTCCTAGAAGAACAAGATCACATTTTAGACAAGAAGAGTCATTAATAGGACTGCTTTCAATAATTGAGCCTAAAACTGTTGAAGAAGCTCTCTCAGATGATGGATGGATATTAGCTATGCAAGAAGAGCTAAATCAATTCCAAAGGAATGATGTGTGGGATCTGGTACCCAAACCCTTTCAGAAGAACATTATTGGAACAAAATGGGTATTCAGAAACAAGCTGAATGAACAAGGAGAAGTAACCAGAAACAAAGCCAGACTTGTTGCTCAAGGCTACAGTCAACAAGAAGGCATTGATTACACTGAAACATTTGCTCCAGTTGCAAGATTGGAAGCAATCAGGTTACTTCTATCCTACGCAATTAATCATGGCATAATATTATATCAAATGGATGTCAAAAGTGCCTTTCTTAATGGTGTCATTGAAGAAGAAGTGTATGTTAAACAACCTCCTGGGTTTGAGGATCTTAAGCATCCTGACCATGTTTATAAACTTAAGAAATCACTATATGGCTTGAAACAAGCTCCCAGAGCTTGGTATGATAGACTAAGTAATTTCTTAATTAAAAATGATTTTGAAAGAGGACAAGTTGACACAACACTCTTCAGAAGGACTCTTAAGAAAGATATTTTGATTGTGCAAATATATGTTGATGATATAATATTTGGTTCTACTAATGCATCTCTTTGCAAAGAATTTTCTAAGTTAATGCAGGATGAATTTGAAATGAGTATGATGGGAGAATTGAAATTCTTTCTTGGAATTCAAATCAACCAAAGTAAAGAAGGAGTATATGTTCATCAAACAAAATATACAAAGGAGCTTCTGAAGAAGTTCAAGCTAGAAGATTGTAAAGTGATGAACACTCCAATGCATCCAACCTGCACCTTAAGCAAAGAAGATACTGGAACAGTAGTAGACCAGAAGCTATACAGAGGTATGATTGGTTCTCTGTTATACCTCACTGCATCTAGACCTGATATTTTATTCAGTGTATGCTTGTGTGCAAGATTTCAATCAGATCCTAGAGAATCTCATTTAACTGCAGTTAAGAGAATCTTCAGGTATCTGAAAGGAACAACTAATCTTGGACTCCTGTATAGGAAATCCCTAGATTATAAGTTGATTGGATTCTGTGATGCTGATTATGCTGGTGATAGGATTGAAAGAAAATCAACCAGTGGAAATTGTCAATTCCTGGGAGAGAATCTGATATCCTGGGCAAGCAAAAGACAAGCAACTATTGCTATGTCTACAGCAGAAGCAGAATACATTTCAGCTGCAAGTTGTTGCACACAACTACTTTGGATGAAACATCAGTTGGAAGACTATCAGATTAATGCTAACAGTATTCCCATTTATTGTGATAATACTGCTGCTATTTGTTTGTCAAAGAATCCAATTCTACATTCAAGAGCCAACCATATTGAAATCAAACACCATTTTATCAGAGACTATGTTCAAAAAGGGATTTTAGATATACAATTCATTGATACTGACCATCAATGGGCTGATATATTTACAAAACCTTTATCTGTTGAAAGATTTGATTTTATTAAGAAAAATTTGAACATGCATTTTGTGTCTGATTGAAAAATTGCTTGCCTCTGAATAAGAAGTTTGGTTCTGAAGTTTATTCAGAAGCATTTGGTTCATCAGAAGCTCTTAACTGAGGTTCTGAGGAAAATGTGCTTCTGAAGATGACGTCAGCACTAAAACTTCAGAAGTGGTATTCTTTGCTTCTGAATAGCATGGTTAGTGGGAACGTTGGTAGTTACTTTATGTAACAGCTATCCCATTACCCAAAAGGTAGTTTTCTGAAGAGTCTCTGACGTGGTCTATTTGTATTGGAGTATAACAAGAAGGGCAATGATGTTTTATTTGCTTTTTAACATACTTACACGCGCCCCCAATTTGTCATTAATGCTGTGTTTGTTTGTCCCTTCTGAATTGCAAACGTTTTAATAAAAACACTAAGTCAATTCACACACTTCTCACTTCACAACAAACACTTTCTATTTTCTTCTCAACCCTCTGCGAAAGTAAGCGCATTCACTCATCCTCTCAAAACACCTTAGAACCCTAAAACTACTTCAAATCAATGGCATCTTCAAGTTCTGCTGGTGGTTCGTCATCAAATATGGATATAGATACTCCAGCATATGAGATCAAAGGAAGAACTATGTCGATTGAAGAATGGGAGTTAATCATTCAAGCGGAAAATCCAGTGGATTTCGCTTCTCTAACTCACCATGGGTGCGACTTGGTAAAGTTCTACAAGAAGCAGAAGCTGATGAGTTACTTCAGTCTTCTCAATGGTCCTACTTACGAAGTGCTGGTCAGACAATTTTGGGTAAGAGCTTCAGTTTTTGACAAAGTTGCTGCTAAACAGGAAGAAGCTCAGATGATTCTGATTGATCCTTCTTTGGAGGGAAAAACCAGAGAAGAAATGGGTCTACTCACCTTCACTGGGACTGAGATTAGATCAAACGTCATGGGCATTCCTGTAACAATCAATGAGCAAGTGATTGCTCAAGCCATGAGAAGGGATGCTGCTGGGACATACGATGGAGAAGAGATTCCTAACCCCAGAACAAGCCCTTGGAAGGAAATTGTAAACAACACTATTTACGGATCAAAGGATGCTAAGCCTTACAGCACCTTAAGCATGGAAAAGAAAATGCTGCTGAAGATCCAGAATGAGAACATCTTTCCCAAAGGTGGAGGAAATGATCAACCTTCACTTGGTCACAAAGTCTTTCTGCATCACACCATCTCTCAGGAAACAACAATGAACGTTCCCAAGTATATGTTTAAATACATGATCAAGGAACTCAAGAAGAGTCAGATGGAGAACAGGAAGTACGTTCCCTATGGAAGGCTGCTCTCCATAATCTTTCAAGAAGGAGGACTCCTAAGTGCCCTGAAAGACGTGGGCATTTATGATAATCAGAAGCTGGGAGCAGTCACAGGAAAAATAATCAATGGGGCAACTCTGGTCAAGATGAGGCTAACTTCAACTTGCAAGAAACTAGATACAGATATGCATGAATCTGATGTCATATCTGATCTAGTCACTCATCACATCCCCATCTGCAAGAAAGATCCCCTGGATGTACAAAGGGCCTACATCTTGGACTTCTACAAAACCTACAACAAGAAGATCAGCTTGAAAGATGTCCCTGAAGAAATGTATGGTGGTGATCTGCCTGTGGCCAAAGGCAGAAAATCTAAGAAGAAGCAGATCACCAAGGAAGAATACCTTGCTGAATATGCTACTGAGAAGGGTGCTCAGAAGCATCAGAAAGCCAAGAAGGAAAAATCTGCTATGTCCACCATTCTTGAGGAAGTGGAGGATTTGGATGATGTCCCTCTTATCACAAAAAGGACAAGGAATGCTCAAGAAACAGCAGAACAGCCTGCTTCTGAACAAACAGGTTCTGAGCAAGCTGCTTCTGAAGAGCCTCTAAGTCCCAAGAAGAAAAGAGAAGCTGCTCTTAAGACCATCAAAAGGAAGAGATCTTCAAGGAATCTGAAGACAGCTGAAGGACGAAGGGCAGAAATGTTGGAAGAATTGGAAGAAAACTGGGATGAAGACTCAAGCCCCAAGAAGGCAAAAAGGACTATAACTTCTGAGCCTATAGTCATGCCCAGTTTTGAAATGACTGAAGAATTAAAGCAGTATGCTAGGGAGTATTCTGCATCCAAGATAGCAGAAAAGAAAAGGATGAAGGAAGTGTTTGAGAAAGAAAGGGATGAGCGTCTCAAAGCTGCAGGGTATGTGCCTACTCCTGTCGTTGCTGCTTTAGCTTCTGAGTTAGAGCAAGAAACTATTCAGCATGGAGTAACTCTGCTTTCTCAAGCCCTGAAGAATAAGCAAGCTTCAGGAGCCACATCATCAGATCCTTCTACAAATGCTCCAGAAGCACCTTAGTCAGAACCTCTTTCTTCAGGTAATCCATCCAAAGCTCCAACTTATACTCAGTTTCCTTCTCTACCCTCTTCACCCTCTTCATCATCCACAGAATCAGATGACCAACCCCTTAGCCAACACATAGACAAACTTCTAAAAACCAAACCTACCAAACTAACAGAATTTGGAACACTTGACTATGAGAGAACTCAAATAGAATTTTCCAAAAATAGGATTAAACTGTGTGAGAAATTCAATTTGCCTACTACTCATCCACTATATCCAGATATTCCAGAACCTGTTAGTATACAACAACCTGAACCTAACCAAAAACCTACCCAAACAAACTCACCAAATAACCAAACTCCACAAAAAGCCTCTGAAGTAGTTTCAGAAGCAACTACTTCAGAAACCCCCCAACACCAAGAAAACTCAACCCTTCACAACTTAGAAAAACATCTAGGTGGTGAAATGCAACCAACACCCACAAAGGCCTCTAAGACAGTCCCTGGAAAGACTGTGTTAGAAAACCAACAAACAGAAACCATCCCTGAGCAAACTATTCCTGAGCAAACTGTTCCTGAACAAGATGCTTCTGAACATGTTGCTCCTGACCTACAAACAACTTCTGACCAACATATAGCCTCTGACCAAACAACAGAACCAGAACAACAACCAGAGCCACCAATAATAGACTTAACCTCTGACCAACCTTCCACATCAAATACAACTCAATCTGAACCTTCAACCATCCCTGACAGTATCCTTGAGACTGAGTATATAGAGGAACAGCTGATCAGACTTAGTGATGAGATTCAGGCACTGATTCTTCGCAGAACAGTTCCTGTACCTCCTATTCACTATTATGATCAGTGGATGGATCTGGAGAAGAGCTTTGTTGATCTGATGAGTCAGCTCAGAACTAAATGTGTGTCATCTCACTCTGCTATGCTGAAGAAGCTATTGGATGATATGCATGAAGCAGCTAAGGAGAAAGAGCTGAATTTTGTGCCTCTGTTGGACATCACTCCTTTCTATCCAGAAGAAGAGTACATCACAAGGGCTGCAAGAATTCATGCTGGGCATAAAAGGAAATTAAGGGAAAAGGATGAGCTACTTCAGAAGAAAGATGATCAGATCAAGTATCTCTTAGAACAGTTGTATAAGCAAGCCCAACCTTAGTTGCACACCCAACACTAGCTTGTTTTTTACTTTTGTTCTTAGTAGCTTTGTCTTTGTATCTTAACCTTTCTTTATATATATCATCATTGTTTCTGGATCTTGTGCTTTTTCACCTTCAATATGTTTTGCTCTGAATATTTTTTTAAGGTTTATATGTTTATATGCTCTGCTACTCTTTCTTTTGTTTTTATTCTTTTTGTTGATGACAAAAGGGGGAGTAAATGTATAGTATTTTTTAAGGCACTGAGCCCCACTATAACCACTTCTAAATTTTTTTATATATACTTCTGATTTGATTTTTTATGAGTATTTTATTGAAATTTAATTAATAAGAATAGAACTCAGGGGGAGCTTACAAACCTCACCTTAAAGATCTATTAGACTCAGGGGGAGCTTACAAACCTCTATCCTAGTGGTCAACTTATTAATTAGATCAACAACAATTGAACATTTTAAATACTATTGTTTGTCATCATCAAAAAGGGGGAGATTGTTGGAACAAAATGTGTTTCACAATGAACCTTATTAAGTTTTGATGATAACAAGGTATTAAAAATTGTCAATTGGTTATTACTAATAATTGTTCAAGTGTACAGGACCAAAGGCTACTCAAGTGATTTCAATAGGTCTTGGAAGAACAATGGAAAGAAAAAGAAATTCTGAGCATCTGAAGAAAACTGCTCCTGAAGCTGAAGTGCTTCTGAAGTGATGACGTCATCAGAAGCAGAAGGTCATCAGAAGCAAAAGTTTTCATCAGAAGCAATATCCTCACCAGAAGCTACGTTTGATCCTTTAATCAAACTGAAGATTCAAAGTAGCTTATTCTCAATTCAGTCTTATCCAAGAAGAAGGAAGAATTGAAAGGGAGGTATCAACGGATATATGGATAGCACTGAGCACTTGTCTCTCGTTAATAGAGTTGACAAAGTACAAGTGTACAACCACTACCTCCACTACTCTGTTTTCTGTCTACGCTACAAGACAAAACAACAGCCATGCCTGCAGAATTTGTACACTCAAGATGGGAATGAATTTGAAGCTTATTCTTCAAAGGACTACACCCAAATCAGGCAAAGGATCACTGGTGGATAATCAAAGGATTTCAAACGACTCTTTAGACGTGCTGATTATCTCAACGTCTCTTTCACGCCTCTATATAAAGGATGAAGACTTGAAGATTGTAGATAGAAATACATAAGTTCAAAAGCGCCAAAACTCTGTCAATTTGATTCTACAAAGCACACTGAATTTCTGCACTGATTTGATACATCTTAGAAATTCAAAGTCTAGAGTCTTTTCTGTATTGTATTGTGAACACCACTGATTGTATATCAAGTGTTCAATTCAAACTCAATTCTCTGTATTTTTGTTTGATTAGAAGTCTCTTGCCTGCGTGCTTGAGCATTAGAAGTCTCTTGCTTAGTGCTTGAGCATTGGAAGACTCTTGCGTGTGTGCTTGAGCATTTTTTGTGAAGTCTCATACTTAGAAAGTATTGAGCAGTTGTAATCTTTGTGATTATAGTGAAATCTCCTTGGAAGTGCAAGGGGGACTGGACTACTTCCGTGTTGTGGAAGGAACCAGGATAACTGCTTGTGTCTTTGTCTTTCTTTTCTCTGCTCTGTTCTTTTCCGCTGCAATCTGACTCTGATCATTTCATCAGAAGCAATCAAACTGCTTCTGAAGTTTTATCAGAAGAAGTATTTTTTAAGAGAAAAAGAAAACACAATTCAACCCCCCCCCCTTCTTGTGTTTTTCACCTTCACATTCCCATCCTCTTTTGGGAATCAATACATATTGGTAGCAGTTGACTATGTGTCCAAATGGGTTGAAGCCATTGCTTCCCCCACTAATGATACACAAATTGTTATAAAACTGTTTAAAAAAGTCATCTTTCCTAGGTTCGAAGTGCCAAGGGTTGCGATAAGCGATGGAGGGTCTCACTTCATCTCAAGATATTTTGAAAAACTTTTGCAAAAACTTGGAGTGAGGCACAAAATTGCGACACCCTATCACCCCCAAACTAGCGGACAAGTGGAGGTCTCAAATAGACAAATCAAAGCTATCCTTGAAAAAACCGTTTCAACCTCTAGGAAAGATTGGTCAAGTAAGCTTGACGATGCCCTTTGGGCCTATCGAACGGCTTATAAAACTCCCATTGGAATGACTCCTTTTAAACTTGTCTATGGGAAATCTTGTCACCTTCCCGTTGAGCTCGAGCATAAGGCCTATTGGGCAATTAGAAACCTCAACTTAGACCCCAATTTAGCCGGTGAAAAAAGAAAGCTTCAATTAAGCGAGCTAGAAGAACTTAGGATAGATGCCTATGAGAATGCCCGCATTTATAAAGAAAGAACTAAGAATTGGCATGACAAGAAAATCGTCAAGAAGCACTTCAAAAGCGGTGACCTTGTGCTACTCTTTAATTCTAGGCTAAAGCTCTTCCCCGGTAAACTAAGGTCACGATGGTCCGGTCCTTTTCAAGTTCGCACAGTCTACCCTTATGGGGCGATTGAAATATTTTCTGAAGAAACAGGATCCTTCACGGTTAATGGGCAAAGGCTTAAAATCTATAATACCGGAGAAGTAAATGAAGTAGTGGCTGATTTCACTCTGAGTGACCCACCTTAAGGATTTTTATCCTTATTTTTGTCAAGCTAGTGACAATAAAAGAGCGCTTCGTGGCAGGCAACCCACTAATTTAATTGCTTTCTTTGTTTTCTGTTATATTTTTTGTTTTGTAGGTAACTGTCCGAGATTGACTAGGAAACGCAAGAAAAATCAAAGTTACAAGAACCAGAAAGGTGGCACGGCCCGTGCTTAAGTTGGCACGGCCGTGGCAGGAATCACAACACCACCTTAACCAAAATTAGCAGAATGATGGCACGGCCCGTGCTAAGGTTGGCACGGCCGTGCCAACCTGACAGGTCTCCGGGGTTCAAAATTTTCGGCAAATTGTGAGCTTTCCGCATCCTTTCTCACTTTTTCCTTGTTTCTTTCATTTTTTTTAAAAATCATTGAGGATAATGCTTCTCCTAAGTGTGGGGGGAGCCTAATAAAGTGTCTTTAGTCGTAGTGTTTCCAAACTCCCTTGAACTTTATTCTTTTGTTGTGTTTTATTGTAAAAGGCATGAATAAGCAGCTTGTTTTTATTGTTTTATTATGACATAATTTTTTGTTGTATCTTCAATGGTCGTTTCTTGTACATGAAAGTGATTTCTTGTGTTATAAGTATTCTTGCTATACCCACATCAAGTTTTATTGTGAAACTAATTCTCCAATGAGAAAAATACCTAGTTGCAATCCTTGAGTAAGTGTATGAATAGGTATTTTAAGGAACACGTTCTAACTTTAATGGTAACCTGGACCCTTAAAAATCTTCAGAGTAAAAGTAGTATAAGTTTATGTGGGAATAATTCTAATGTGATGAAATGTGTAAACCGAAATGGGGCGGAAGGATATCACCACACGTGGAGGAAAGGATACCCTCTCACTAACTTCCTAAATGTGGTGATGACTTCTCAAATAAATTGTGCTTGAATTAAACCCTCTAAAAAGAGGAACTTCCTAAGTGAAGTAAACAAGTTGTAGCACTATTTAGGGTGATCATAGAAACTTGGAGGAAAGGATACCCCCTCACGGACTTCCAATGTGAAATGATAGCCCATAGGCATCTACAAGCCCCCAAATGTATAAATTCATCAAGTCTATCTTAACTCTCCCACTTCTCTTATATGAAATGAAGAAAAGATTTTTCTCGGTCATTTTAGTGTTAAGGTTAGAACCTGTTCCTCATAATATCTATCTTATACAGGAGCAAGAAAAGGGTTGGACTACACACACACACTCACTTGAAATTTGTTGTCGGGTTGAATAAGTTTACAAGGAATGCTTGAAGTTGTGATTAGTGTACATTGAAATGAAACCTCGAGGGAGACATAAGCTTTTATTTAAAGTGTCATATATTAATCCTTTTGTTGCTGCCATGTCTATGCCTTTTTTCTTGAGGACAAGCAAAGATTCAAGTGTGGGGGAGTTTGATGAGTCATTTATTGACTATTTTAATATGCTTTTTAGTTTAGTTTTATTTAGATTTTATTTGATTTTATATTAGTATTATTTCCGTTTTAGGATAGTTTACTTTAAATTGCATTTTATTATATTTCAGGAAAGAATATTCGATGGATCGAAAGGTTTTTGCATAAGAAAAAGAGAGAGGCACAAAATAATACTGCTATGGCTGAACGTATTCTCAAAGAGTATGCTACTCCTTCAACGGAAGAGCCACAAGCTATTATCGTGTACCCAACGGTTGAGGGTAATAACTTCGAAATCAAGCCTGCACTACTCAATTTGGTGCAGCAAAATCAGTTTTCTGGATCACCCACTGAGGATCCAAATCTCCATATTTCTTCCTTCCTTAGACTCAGTGGTACCATAAAAGAGAACCAAGAAGCCGTGAGACTTCATCTCTTTCCCTTTTCCTTAAGGGATAGAGCTAGCGCTTGGTTCCATTCCCTAGAAGTCGGTTCCATCACTTCATGGGACGATATGAGGCGAGCATTCCTTGCCCGATTTATTCCCCCATCTAAAACCGCTAAACTTAGAGATCAAATCACGCGGTTCAATCAAAAGGATGGGGAGTCTCTCTATGAAGCGTGGGAACGTTTCAAGGAAATGCTCAGACTTTGTCCCCACCATGGCTTAGAAAAGTGGCTTATAGTCCACACGTTTTATAATGGCTTGTCATATACCACTAAGATGTCTGTTGATGCAGCTGCAGGTGGAGCTCTAATGAACAAAAACTATACGGAGGCTTATGCCTTGATTGAAGACATGGCTCAGAATCATTACCAATGGACCAACGAGAGAGCCGTCACCGCTCCTACTCCCTCTAAGAAAGAGGCAGGTATACACGAAGTCTCTGAATATAATCACCTTGCTGCTAAGGTTGAGGCATTAACCCAAAAATTTGAAAAACTTAATGTTAATGCTGTCACACCTTCTTCTGCATCCTCTCCTTGTGAAATCTGTGGTATATCCGGTCATATCGGTGTTGATTGTCAGTTAGGTAGTGCTGTCAATATTGAGCAACTAAATTACGCTCAATATAACCAAGGAATGAGGCCAAATCAAAATTTTTACAAAAATCCTCAAGGTTCCTATGGACAAGCAGCACCACCTGGCTATACAAACAACCAGAGAGTGGCTCAGAAATCAAGTTTGGAGATTTTGTTGGAAAATTGCATAGCTAATCAAAATAAAAATCTTCAAGAACTGAAAAACCAAACGGGATTTCTAAACGACTCTCTCTCCAAGCTCACTACCAAGGTTGATTCTATCGCCACACACACCAAAATGCTTGAGACCCAAATCTCCCAAGTAGCCCAACAAGTGGCCACCTCTTCTCAAACACCAGGAGTCTTTCCTGGTCAACCTGAAACAAACCCCAAAGCCCATGTCAATGCTATTTCTCTTGGGGGCAGTAAGTTAGAAGAGACCGTTACTAAAGCCAAAAGTGTCAAGGGAGAGAATGTTAAGCTTCTAGGTGAGAGGGATACGATAAAGAAACCGCTTGATAAGAACAAAAGCCTTAACCCATTAAGGCTTACTAAGCTCAACTTGGAGGCTCAATTTGCTAAATTCTTAAACATACTTAAAAAGATTTGCATTAAGATTCCCTTTGCTGAAGCTTTGTCTCGTATGCCTCTATACACCAAGTTTTTAAAAGAAATTTTTTCAAAGAAAAGGGCTATAGATCACAAAGAGACAATAGCTTTAACTAGGGAAAGTAGTGCAATCGTCAAGAAGCAACCCCAAAAGCTTAGAGATCCAGGTAGTTTTGCCATCCCTTGTGTGATAGGGAAAGAGACCGTTGACAAAGCCTTGTGTGACTTAAGAGCCAGTGTTAGCTTGTTGCCTTTATCCCTCTTTAAAAAGATTGGAATAGGAGAATTGAAACCTACCCAGATGATATTAAAATTGGCTGACCGTTCGGTCATCCCAATAGTCGGATACGTTGAAGACATCCCCGTTAAGATAGAAGGGATATACATCCCAACTGACTTTGTGGTTGTTGACATCGAGGAAGACCACGATTGCCCTATGATACTAGAAAGACCCTTCCTCGCCACTGCGGGTGCTATAGTTGATGTTAAGAGTGGTAGGATAGATTTTCAAGTGAGTGAAGACATGGTAGGATTTGAGTTTGAAAACATTAAGGAAGGTCCCGCCCTTTATTATTGCAATATGGTCAAAGAACATGATGTGAAAGAACACTTTTTAGTGTCATCTACACAATACAACATCTTTGACCCTTTCTAATGGACACTTTCTTTAAACATCAAGCTAATGACTATAAAGAAGCGCTTTGTGGGAGGCAACCCACACATTTAACTGCTTTTGTTTTGTTTTTGTTATTTTAAGTATTTTGTAGGTGATTGTCAGAGTAGGATTCAAGAAAACAGAAAATTTTGAAGCCTCGTCCTCCAGAACCTTGGCACGGCCCGTGCTCACACTGGCACGGCCGTGCCAGACCTTGACTACCCAAAACAGGCCATTGTTCCAGAAAGTTGGCACGGCCCGTGCCACGGTTGGCACGGCCGTGCCCGACCATCAGGTAGGTATAACCACACCTTTTGGCCTTCTTCTTCCCTCATTCTCCACCACAAACATCTCTCTACATCCAAACTTCTCTCTAAAACCTCCATAGCCACAAAACCCTAAACCTCCATTTCTATCCCAAAAACTCACCAATTTACAAAATTTCTCCACCCAACCAACCCAAAAACACCATTCCAATCATAAACCCCCAATTAAAAACAACTTTCATACATCCAAACCAACATCAACCAAATTCGTAACCCCTCCTACCCTAACCCAAAAACCAGAAATTCTTCACCAACTTCCATAGCCCAACCCCTAAAAATCACTTAAACCTTCACCACAACACTACACCAACCTTTTCCACCAAAACAACCCAACCACAAACCATCACCGCCATCACACCACTACAGCAAGGTCATGGTAATGGCTTCAAAGAGAAGTGGAAAAGAAGTTGGAAGCTCATCAGGGGGACCTCCCCCAAAGAAGAAAGCGCAAGGCAAGAATCATGGCATCACCTTCAGGGACAACAAGCAAAGGGATAGGTACAAAATTCTAATCTCTAAACCTTTACATCCTTGCAGGTACCCTGATAACCATGACTTGAATAAGCTAGGAATTAAAGATAATGTGTTTAATCTGCTAGAAAGGTTAGGATGGGTTGATATGTTGAGACCTATGAGAGGGTATGAGAATTTCACCTATGAATTTTGAAGTTCTATTGTTTTTACGAAAGATAGGTTGAATTTTGATAACCCTAACCATAGAGTTTCTTTCCGGCTTATGAATATTGATTATGAGATGTCTCTTCAACACTTCTGTGATGAGATGGGCTTCGCAAATGCGGGGTTCATCCACGACTCTTGGGATCAAAATTTAAAACCGGTTGACTATCAACCCGCCGCCTTTTGGGAGCGCATTACAGGCCTTGACCAATTTAACACTCGTGCCAACAAAGCTAGCAACATTCACAACCCCGTACTTAGGTACCTTCAAAGGGTTATGGCTTGCACTATTTGGGGAAGGAGTGAATTAGGGAACACTAGGAGTGAACTCTTCATACTTTGGGCTATGCTGCACAACCACCCTATTAACACTTGTTTTTACTTGCTTGACTACCTTTCCCTTATAGGAAATAGGTCCGATAGTAGGGGAGAAATCGTAGTTGGTGGTATCATAACATACATAGCTAGGCGGTTAGGCGTGAGTGAAGATCAAGGGATAAACAAGATTGAGGGTAACAATAGACTAAACCTAGAAACCCTTATCTCTATGAATTTCATAAAAACCCGAATCCCCTTTGTTTATACACTCAAGCTCAATGTGCCCACTTTGATTTTATTGCTTAACCCATCCCGGACTAACACCGAGGTGGAAGAAAATTTGTTGTATGTTAATGATGACCCACAGGTGAACATAGAACAGCATAATGAAGAAGAGGAAGGTGCACAAATGCACCATGATGAGGAGCACCATGACCATGATGAAGGTGAAACAAATGAAAATGCAAGATGGGCATGGATGAATACCGAGGTCGAAAGGATAAGCACCGAGCAACAAAGGCAAGGTGTTGAATTAATGGGAATAAGGAACGATGTCCAAAGGGGCAACCGCATATCCGAAGAAAACAACCAAATGCTTCGGAACATGATGCACCACTTTCACCTCCAAGGTCCTCCATATGGACCCCAATGATAAAAATGTGAGCTTTCCTCTTCCTCTCTTCCTTTCTTTCTACTTCTCCTCCTTCTTCTTCTTCTTCTTCTTCTTCTTCTTCTTCTTCTTCTTCTTCTTCCTCTCCTTCTCTTTTATTTTTTCTATCTTGAATCATTGAGGACAATGCTTCTCCTAAGTGTGGGGGGAGCCTAATAAAGTGTCTTTAGTCGTAGTGTTTCCAAACTCCCTTGAACTTTATTCTTTTGTTGTGTTTTATTGTAAAAGACATGAATAAGCAGCTTGTTTTTATTGTTTTATTATGACATAATTTTTTGTTGTCTCTTCAATGGTCGTTTCTTGTACATGAAAGTGATTTATTGTGTTATAAGTATTCTTGCTATACCCACATCAAGTTTTATTGTGAAATAAATTCTCCAATGAGAAAAACACGTACCTAGTTGCAATCCATGAGTACGTGTATGAGTAGGTATTTTAAGGAACACGTTCTAGCTTTAATGGTAACCTGGACCCTTAAAAATCTCAGAGTAAAAGTAGTATAAGTTTATGTGGGAATAATTCTAATATGATGAAATGTGTAAACCGAAATGGGGCGGAAGGATATCACCACACGTGGAGGAAAGGATACCCTCTCACTAACTTCCTAAATGTGGTGATGACTTCTCAAACAAATTGTGCTTGAATTAAACCCTCTAAAAAGAGGAACTTCCTAAGTGAAGTAAACAAGTTGTAGCACTACTTAGGGTGATCATAGAAACTTGGAGGAAAGGATACCCCCTCACGGACTTCCAATGTGAAATGATAGCCCCTAGGCATCTACAAGCCCCCAAATGTATAAATTCATCAAGTCTATCTTAACTCTCCCACTTCTCTTATATGAAATGAAGAAAAGATTTTTCTCGGTCATTTTAGTGTTAAGGTTAGAACCTGTTCCTCATAATATCTATCCTATACAAGAGCAAGAAAAGGGTTGGACTACACACACACACTCACTTGAGATTTGTTTTCGGGTTGAATAAGTTTACAAGGAATGCTTGAAGTTGTGATTAGTGTACATTGAAATGAAACCTCGAGGGAGACATAAGCTTTTATTTAAAGTGTCATATATTAATCCTTTTGTTGCTGCCGTGTCTATGCCTTTTGCTTGAGGACATGCAAAGATTCAAGTGTGGGGGAGTTTGATGAGTAATTTATTGCTTACTTTTATATGCTTTTTAGTTTAGTTTTAATTAGATTTTATTTTATTTTATATTAGCATTATTTCCTTTTTAGGATAGTTTACTTTAAATTGCATTTTATTTTATTTCAGAAATGAATATTGGATGGATTGAGTCTTGGAGCAAAAGAAAGGGACTTGGAGCCGATTGGATGCAAAAATATGAAGATTGAGAGACAAAAATATGTCTCCCCACAGTCAGAAGCTTGGCACGACCCGTGCTAGCCTTGGCACGGCCGTGCCATCATCCAGAGTGTCTTTTGCTGCTTTTGCTTAGATTTTAAGCTACTCTATTTTTAGCCCGAATGTAATAGCTTAGATTTTAAGTCAAATGAATGCTATAAATAGAGTAGCCATTCGTCACAAATATTCATCTTTACTTGCAATTCAATAAGTGACAATTGCTTTTCTAATTAAAGTTCTTTTCTTTTCCTTTACTTTCTTGTCATTTACCTTTATGCTTTCTCTCTTCTCCCCCATGTCTACGATGAACATGAGTGAGTAGACTTCTCCTTGTCTTGGGATTGTTGGATAAGTCTAAATGACGTAATCCTAATCAAACCAAGCTCTAAGCCTTAATCTTATGTAACCCTAATTTCTTATCTAAATTCACCGTTTTAACATGGATCAACCATTATCAAACTGTGGAAACGAAAGTGGAGGGTTTGATAATTGTTTATCCATTATTCCAAATATCAATTCATAAAACGAAAGTGGAGCTTTGATATTCGAACAAGTGAATTTAGACAAGGATTGCAAAGTCAGCGAAATAGGCTTTGCAATCTTTGAGACATATAGTTTTGATCTTCAAGGGAACTAATAACAATCAAGTCAGCGAAATAGGCTTGGTTGTTAGAGGAACCAAAATCTAATAGTAATCAAGTCAGCGAAATAGGTTTGGTTGCTAGAGGAATATAAGAGAAACTGTCTTGAGAAATTAGGTCTAACATAACATTATAAGCTTACAGTTTTGGTTTGAGAAGGACTTGTTATTTAGATGAAACCAACGATCCCAAGGCTCTTTTTATTATATTAATTTTCGACCGTTTGAAAACCCCAACTTGCAATTCTTTTCTCCTCTAATCATTTCCAAAGGTTAATTAAATTAAACTACTCCCTGTCGGAACGATACTCTTTTCATACTACTTCGGTAAGACCGTGCACTTGCGGTTTTATCTCATCATGCGGCGGCGGTCACGACGGAGATGTATTGAATGTTGGTAGTATTTGGTGAGGAGGGGAGGAATATTTTGATGGAGAGAGTTTCATGATGGTGATTTGATATGAATTTTCCAAGCTCTACCATTGGGACAAGGTGTCCTCTTCCCATGGCTGGATATAGAATTATAGTGTCCATTTTTTTTTCCTTTGTTTTCTTTGAGATAAATCAAAGGTTAATGGTATTTGAATGGTTTATGTTTGATTAAGAATTTGTCTTTGAAGATGATGGAGATATGATAGGTTTTATGAGAATTTTAAAGTTGTGGAAGAAATGTGAATTTCTTTCAACAAATTCCTTTTTTACCGCATGTTTTCCACAAATTTTGGAATTATACCGCTTTTTCTTTTTATTAATTATTTAAAGGGGGCCTCTATGGTGTAGTTAAGGAAATGACTTTTTTGGAAATGTCATTTTGTTTAGCCAATAGAATAAATGTTGATGCCATGTCAGCTAGTGTCTTGCTGATGGACCACTGTTAGATCAAATTTTACCTTATTACAAATCAATCCTCGTACAAAATATTAATTTTTTTAAGCAAGGAGAGAGGACAGGCATCAGGAGTCATCATCGACATCCCAACTAGGTTGGCACCCGAGATACCTCCATCCTATGCCGTCAAACTCGAAAAATTTATTAAAAAAAGGGGGAAAAGTTACATACAAAAAGGTGGGGGGACTATACCAAAACCCACCAAAAAAACAGCAGAAAACAGAAAAAGAAACAGAAAAATACAAATAAACAACCCAAAAGTAGATTAAGGGAATCTATAATTGGGTAACCCACAACTGTCTCTATAAAAGTCAATTTTCACCTCATTTGGAAGAGTGTCAATCCAAATCTCACCAATAAATATAAGCATAGGTTTGTGAGACATATAAAAGTTTTGTAAAGCAATTCGAGCATCCGAGTTACCGATACCTCTAATATTCCAATAGAGAAAAATGATTGGGCATGCGGGTTAGTGTCACCCCGTGCACGGGATTTGGAAGGCTGCTTGGATAAAACGTGTTGTACCTTAAGTTTTTGTTTCTGATTTCGTGTAAGAACAAGCATGAAGCCATCATGTGCTTCAGCTGCTGATCTTACATCATATTCACGTACTCTTTCCCACAAATCTAAACCATGCTGGATATTCTTGCTAGGATGAACCTCTTGTCTTTGCAAAATGACCACATTATGTTCCTTTGTTGAGGGCATACCCCCATCAACCACACTTGATGCTGCAGTAACCATAGGTGTTTTCATTGCTTGTGAACCAGCAAGAACCTCATCTGTACCATCCAGCAACCCGTCAGAATTCTCAGATGTAACAACTGGAGGATCAATGAGAGTAATATCATGGTGTTCTTGGTAATCGACCGACACCTCATGCATATCTACATGCTCAACAGGGGATGATCGTGCAACACTCCCACGAGAACCCTTGGGACTCTCCACCAGCTCCCTTGGGCTCACATGATCATGTTCCACACCATCCTGAAGCGGTTCAGACACCGTGGGGTTCTCCAACACCTCCCGTAATGTCTGATGAGACCTTCCCACTTCAACGAGTTGCACGTCATCGTGCGCTACAGGGGAAACAGCCTTCTCCAACACAGGCATAGTTATAGCTAAATCATCAGTCGAAAGACATTCAATACGGTCAAAAACATTATGCAGCGGCAAACTGAACAAGTTTGATGATAGGTCTGAAACCGGCATTGCAGGTAATGAAACCGGAATTGGTTGAGTGAGTGTGCATACCGGAATTGATACATCCTGTGTTGTCTGAGGATCTGAAACCGTCGTTCTGGAAGTTGTGGTAACTGTAGAATTAACAACAATCGGAATGCACGAGCCATTCCCTCCAACGGCCAAAGTAGATGCACCCCCATGTGGTGCTTTAGGGGGCGCAACAGCAGGTTCTTTTACTGGTTGTTTCCCACGATTCACCTTCTCTTTGACGGCTTGCGGATTTATCTATCTACAAGTAGTGATGTTATGACCAATGGAGTAGCAATGATGGCAAAACAAAGGTCTCCGCTCGTATTGTATTTCCACCATGAACGCAAAACCGTCACGTTCCACAAGAACCTCATCATATGCTTTCTTCGATAAGTCAATGTCCACCAAAATGCAAGCATAATGACCAAAGGTACGATTTCTAGTTGGTCCATCAATATCAATGGGTGTACCAACGGCACTTGCAATTTCCTTCAAGGTTCTCTCCCACCAATACTCTTGCGGTAACTCCACCAAACGTATCCAAATCGAGACATGAGTCATAATACCCCTTACCAAGAGGCACCATTTTCGAACCAGCCGCTGTTCTCCAAATTTTCCCAATTTTAACACTGAGATCACGTGCAGAGTAAGGTTTGTCCCCTTTGTTAAGAGTCAAGCGAGCCCTTAACGCCTTTCTACAATCTTCCAGTCCCTTACTGTATTCATCTTGGCAAATCTTGATGCTTAAAGCATCACCTTTGATGCAAGGAGAAGGAAAAGGTTTGTCATCCGTAACCGTAGTCCCCGCAAGAGTTATTGCAAAGGTCTTTGAAACAGGTTGCACGGTTGCTATAGATTGCACCATGGCTGAAGAAGGCGCAACTTCAGACACACACGACCATTGGCACGCGGATGGCATGTGTGGGCTAATAAAGCCAATTGTGCGGTTACCGTCGGTAGGTTCCAATAAGTGAAAACGTGAATGAATAAAAGCCACCGATTGAAGAAAAATAATTGGGATCAATTGCATCCAAAAGAAACCAATAAGCGATCAATTGCATACAAATGAATTGGAGAAACCAATTGCATGCAAATTGAATTGATGATGGAAACAATTGAAACGGCGCTGCTTGAGAATAGTTAGAAACTTACTCCAACGGAATCAATTCCCACTGTTTTCCAAAAGCATAGAAACCAAAATGCATGCGATGGAAAATTCAATTGAAGGAACGTGATCCAATGAACAACTAAATTCAATTGATGCATGCTCTCGTACAAAATATTAATTACTTTTGATTTATTAACTTATTTATTTAAAATAAAATCATTGTTGTTCTTCATCTATTCATTTTGTTTGTCCTTAGTCCTTACTTCTTCATCTGCAAATTATTCATTTTGTTCTTCATCTTCGTCCCAAAATCGAAAACATGTTCATCACTAACAAAACTCGTTCCAAAACCATTCAAAATCGAAACTCAAACATTGAGATGAGGTTCAGTTGAACCAGTTCCTTGGTCACTCGTTCCTCGTTCCCGATTTGAAATTGAAATCCAATTCCACTTTGAACCAGTTCATATCATTCACTCCTCCCTTTTTCCAAATCGTTCTCAAATCACAAAGATTGAGGTGAGGTTCAGTTTGTTTGTCCCTTCGGTTGGTTAGTTATTTGGGGTTTTTCTGGTTTTGTTTGGTGTTTTGGGGGTTTCATTGTGCAATTCAGATTCAATATCTTTTATCGAGCTCTATGTCAAAATTTACTCTTACAATTAGGATTTTTATGATAATTTATTTCACTTTAAACCCTAATTTCAAAACTACTAGTCAGATCACTTTTCTTTGGTAAATTTAATTTCAAGAATTGCATGTTATATATCTATTTTGCTGAGTTTGTTAATGATTCAGTTCATTGAAGGGTAGAACCATGGTTTTTACTCATTCATTCATGTCCATGAATCGCCTCCAGCTCTATCATCACGTGTTGGAGCTGGCTGCTCACAACTGCTCTCATATATGTGCATGCTTTCAAGGTCAGACTCTTCCGTGAATTGAACTTTTCTTGCCATTATTAATCCTTTCAAGTTCTAACTAATTTTTAACATGCCTAATCTATCTATCTACTTATCTACTTACTATATTATAAAATTAAATGCCTATAATTTTACTATTTTGCTCATAAGAGAGGCATTTTTGTAATTTCCTATTGATGGGGTGTGGTTAGTGCCACCTCATCATTTTAGGGTGCATTTCCCATTTTGCCCCTCACCATTTTTTTAATTATTTTATAATTTTTATATTTTTAATAACTTTTAACTATTTTTCAATTTTTATTTTTTTTAACTATTTTTCAATTTTTTCACCCAAATTTAGTTGCTTCTACATTGTCGTTGTGGGAGATTAATGTATCGTTTGACCCAGTTTTTTTTCAACTTCTCTACATTTTTAAGGAGAAGTTAAGTCAAACACACTATCAATTATTTTAATTTCAATATTGTTTAATCATCACAACCTCACAAATATTTTTATTCACGCTGTCATTTAATGATACCAAATACTTCTATTTCCTTTCTTAAACCTCGTGAATATACACACACACACATTGACGTTTAGAGTAATATTTTATGTCCGTCTGTTTGTGTTTTTGTTACGCTGATGCATATAATTTTTTTTAGTGTTGCTTGGTCGAGTGCTACCTCACCGATTTTTTTAACTATTTTTCAATTTATATATTTTTAAAAACTTTTAACTATTTTCCAATTTTTTTATTTTTAACTAATTTTCAATTTTTCTCCCAATTCAGTTGCTTCTACACTGCCGTTGTGGGAGATTAAGATACAGTTTGACCCGACTTTTTTTTTACTTCTCTCAATTTTTAAGGAGAAGTTAGGTCAAACACAATATCAATTAAGTACTTACTAGAAAGGGAACTTTTTTTAATGCATAAAATTTAATGGAATGAGCTTTGGCCAAAAGTTGTTGAATGCCACTTTAAAAAACTACTTCTCGACAATATATTTCACAAGCACCTCTTTTCAACTCACGTTGGGAACCTTTTCTTTTATTTTTTAATATTATATTTCAATATGTTTTCTTTTCATTTAACTTTATTTTATTTTTTTGAACCGTTCCATTTAATTTTATTATCTTTTTTTTTTAAAAAAAAATTTATTATCTTTTTATCACTTATATATTTAATTTCAATATTGCTTAATCATCACAACCTCACAAATATTTTTATTCACGCTGTCATTTAATGATACCAAATATTTTTATTTCCTTTCTTCAATCTCGTGAATATACACACACACATTAACGTTTAAAGTAATATTTTATGCCCGTATGTCTGTTTTTTGTTATGATAATGCATATTTTTTTTTTTAGTATTGCTTGGTTGAGTGCTACCTCTCCGAATTTTTTTAACTATTTTCCAATTTTCATATTTTTTAAAACTTTTGACTATTTTCCAATTATTTTATTTTTAACTATTTTCTAATTTTTTTCTCCTAAATTCAGTTGCTTCTACACTGCCGTTGTAGGAGATTAAGATACCGTTTGACCCGGTTTTTTTTCAATTTCTCTACATTTTTAAGGAGAAGTTAGGCCAAGTACAATATCAATTAAGTACTTACTAAAAAAAGTATTTTTTTTAATGCATAAAATTGAATGGAATGAGCTTTAGCCAAAAGTTGTTGAATGCTACTTCAAAAAACTACTTCTCGACAATTTATTTCACAAGCCTCTCTCTTCAAATAACGAGTGATGGAAGAAGGTGGTAGCTCATATTTGATCTCGAAAAGTCACAGAAGAACTTGCAAATTCGAGTTGTTCCAAAGTAGATCTTTGTTGTTGAACTATTTGAACTTCTACTATTTTGACGTACCGCTTTGGACTGTAGTCGCAAACTATCTTGACTTTGGGATGTCATTTGTTCTTTTCATTTTGTCTAATGTAAATATTGGCAAAAATCCCTTTTTGTTTAGTCAATGAAACTTGCAATCTCTTTTATAAACCTAACTATTATGTAACGTTAATCTGCACATTCGTTCCAATTAGTATCATGTTAATTGTAATGTTGTTTTCCTAATCTTTTGAACAAAATAAAACATGCTCTTTTCCTACAGTAAATCATTATAATGCTTTGGTAATTGTTTTAGAAATGTACATATATATAACTTCTAATTAACACTGCAATTTATTTTGTACCTAGCACTTCTCAAATGAGATAACAATGATATTTCTAAAAGGAACACGGGAAACAATCACACTCATCGACAAACAAGCTCAAAAAAGGTATAAGTTTCACTTGATAACGGCAAAGAGATCAAGTTACAAAAAATACTTAGGCAGTCAATGGTTCAAATTTTGTCGATAACATATGTTAGAGGTAGGTGATAAATTAATTTTTGATCTAGAGAAGCCACCTAAAAATATGCATGTTCAAGTCGTTTCCAAATAAAGATTTGGTGTTCATGATTCGCACTTTCAACAGATCACCTTAATCTAATCGTAGACTAGATTATCTTCACTCACCAATGTTAGTTCTTTGTTTGATTTCATTTGATGTGAATATGGGTATCAATCATTTTTTGGTAACTCTATAACAACAACACTCTTTTTTATAATTTTGGATAATATGTAAATTCACACATCATTGGTTCCTTTATTGGTTCCAATTATTTTCATCCTAAATATTATGTCAATTTCTAATCTCATAAACTGATTATATGCTCTCTTAATCAGCCCATACATATTTTATGATGAATCACAATGTTCTGTCGTTTCAACATCTCTTCTTTCAAAGATTTTTTTTATCAAATACGTTATTGAACCCGTGCGAAAGCACGGGTTTGTAACTAGTTACTATCTATTAAAATAAATGTATCATGTTTTCACATTTTTGCCCCTAGGAGGGGCATTTTGGTAATTCATAATTCATGGATTTTGATTGTTGCCACCTCATCATGCCATGAATTTCCATTTTTGCCCCTCATCAATTTTTTTTAATTTTTTAATTTTTATATTTTAATAAGTTTTAACTATTTTTCAATTTTTTCTCCCAAATTCAGTTGCTTCTACATTGCCGTTGTGGAAGATTAAGATATCGTTTGACCCAGCTTTTTTCCAACTTCTCTACATTTTTAAGGAGAAGTTAGGTCAAACACGGTATCAATTAAGTACTTACTAAAAAAAATACTTTTTTGTGAATGCATAAAATTGAATGGAATGAGCTTTGGTCAAAAGTTCTTGAATGTTACTTTAAAAAGCTACTTCTCGACATTTTATTTCACAAGCACTTCTTTTCAACTCACGTTGGGAACCTTTTCTTTTATTTTTTTAATATTATATTTCAATATGTTTTGTCTTCCATTTAACTTTATTTTATTGAACCGTTCCATTTAATTTTTTTTAAGGAAGTTCTATTTAATTTTATTATCTTTTTTCAAAGGAATTTTATTATCTTTTTTCAAATGAATACCAAATTATTTTATTTTATTTTTTCAACCTCGCAAATATCTACACACACATTAGCGTTTGGAGTAATATTTTATGTGTGTCTGTTTTTTTTACGCTAATGCGTATAATTTTTTTTGGCATTGCATAATGCGTATGATTGTTTTAATATCTTTTTTTTATTAAAAAAAAAACTAAACATATCTGTTTCCATGTCACCAACAATGTAACAAATATAATATCATATAATATAAATTCTTATATTTTTCAAAGACACCAAAAATATGATATTCTTATAACGAAATTTGTTATAGAGTATAATTGAAATAAAAAAAAAAACCAACTATTTTGATATTATTTATGTTATTATTTCAGACTCCTTAAATTGTTTCTCATATTCAAATATTTAACATGTCATTTATATGATGATACAAATTTGTATTCATGTTACAGAAAATAATGTTATTGAGTAAATATAGTATTTGTAAAAAAAAGTATCTTTTATTTTTTAACATTTTTAGCCTTCAAAAAATGTTTTTAACTTTTTTTTATTTATTATGTTATTTTGTAATAAATTCAAAGTTTTGTCCTCGTGAGCTTAACTCAGTTGATAGGAACAATGCATAAATACATGCCAAGTCCGGGGTTCGAACCCCGGACACCATAAAAAAATTAAAAAATTCACAGTTTGTACAATATTTTGCCACACAACATTTAAATTAAAAATAACTTTAAAACAAAAAAATCAAATAAACCAAATAACTGTTTCACTTTCTTCTTCATAAGAGGTTATTTACTTCCTTTTTTCATGGTTCTAAGACCATGTATGACTTGAGTTGACTGATTTTTATGGCTTGAGGGATTCATTTTTCGACACCGTTTCAGTTTGCCTATTCAAAGTTCTGAATTCAACCTAAAATCTTTGAGCTTACTTATAAATAAATAAATTATAGGGAATATTTTGTCTTGGTTTGGCTGTTTTGGATAGAGAGTATTAAGTTCATGTGATTCGAAATGTTAATATGTTTGTTGATGATTATACGATGCAATATCATAACTTATTCCACCTCAATGTTTGTTTTGCTTTGATAAGTAATTTCATATTTTGTGTTTGCAGGAAGAGCAAACAAATGAGCAGGTGATGATGGAAAGGGAAATAGCACAAAAGAGGAGAATTTTATATATCTTATAGATTTGGTAAGTTGAACTTCTTCTTTAAATTCTCTATTTTGGATTTCTTTCAATCTTCTTTAAATTAATATATTGTTTTTGGCATGTGCATCAACTTTGTTCTTTGTGTGCATTGAATTTCATCATGGTCTTAGCTTAGCTTTCTAATATTTTTGTATTTGGTAAGTTTCAAGTTTCTATTAACAAGCATCATTTGTTGCATTTTTATCTGTCAAATATCTTCATTTGTTAATCCAGTAATGCCCTAGTCGTTATTTATTTATTTATGATTTATTTAGAGTCTTTTTATGATTTTAAATAATTATTGTTGATTGTGTGGTGTGTATTATTTTATTATATGGTTTATTTTAATATTAATTAGAATAAGTGGGAATTATTATTATTTTGGAGGTTGGGGATTTAATTAGAAATTAATAGAATTAAGGGGGAGTTAAATGAAATAAAGGGGAGTTATGTATTGAGAGTTACGAAAAAGAAATAGTCAGAACTGCTTTTACGTGCAAACAGAGCTTTTGGGAGAAAAAGGGAGAAGAGCCAAGTAGAGCCAAGTGAACCAGATTTTGTTAGAGATTGTTCATCTGAATTAAGGTAAGGGTGAGGTTTGCTTCAGTAGTATAGATTTTTAATTCTGATTTTGGTTTAACAGGTTTATGGTAGAAATTGGGGATTTTGGGTTTAAGTTGAATTCTTTGGTTTTTGGGGTGAATTGGGTGTAGGAATCACTGGTTTGATGATAGAAATAGGTTCTGATTGCATACAACATTTAGTTATACATCTGTAAACTGATTTGGGAAGTGAAATTGAGAAAATTGGGATTTTTGAGAAAAACCTGCATTCTGCCCGTACTGATGTTCATCGCTCGCCCCGACGAGTAGCTTGTCTCGCCTCGCGAGTGAGCAACTTCATAGCTTGCCTCGCGAGCAGAACCACTCGCCATGGCGAGTTAGTGAGTGAGAATCATGATTTTCCAATTGTTGTTATAAGGTATAAGTTGGATAGTTTTGAGTGCTTAGATGATTTTAGAGAGGACTGAGACAATTTTCAGATTAAAAAGATGGATAGGGAGCTTAAAATTGAAGTTTTAGTGAGAAAAATGTCAAAACTCCCGAGAGCACCTTTTTCTCGTTCGCCTTGAACTCGCCATAGCGAGTGACCCTTTTTCCTGAGCTCGCCATAGCGAGCAGATGCACTCGCGAGGCGAGTTGCCTAGTATCTGAAGCTGATTGTTATATAATTGCATAATGTTGAATGAACTTGATGTATGAGCATGATTAAGATCAATTGTGTATTTTGCTGGAATTTTTGGATTAATTATGTTGATTTGTTGATGACTATGATGTATGTTTATATCTAATTAAATCATACATGTTGTTAAATTAGTGGGATGTAAGTCATATTTTATATATGCATTGTGGAGTTGTATGTGGATATACACAAGTGGAGTCCATTGCATAAACATAAAAACGGGAGGGCTTATGCCCTGGAACGCCTTGTCGTTCAAAGCGGGAGGGCTCATGCCCTGGAACACCTTGTTGTTCAAATTGGTGAGGACTTATGTCCTGTGAATGCTTTAACCATTCAAAATTCGGTTAGGGCTTCTGCCCTGTAAAATGGTACCAAATGCATGTGCATAGTCGCATTGTTGAGGAGTCTTAGAGGTGTTGTCAAGTAGTTGCATGAATCGTTGTTGCTGGTTGGAATTACCATTATTGTTGATGTTATTAATTATGATATATATATATATATATATATATATATATATGTATGTATATTGATGAATTATTGTTATTTTAGGGTGTTAGATTCAATTGATGAATTTTATATCTATTATTATTGTTGTGAATCTCACTCCTTCTGCTTGGAAATGTTGCCCTTCCTATGGGTAACTTGCAGGTAATCCAGAGTAGTAGATGGTTGCTCAAGTGTCTAGGGCTCTGATACGTATGGTATGAGAATTCATGTTTTTGTTTTCATTCCTTATGTATCATTTCTTTTGGAAAACATGTTGAGGAGCCTTTATTTGTTGCTTGTTTTGAAACAAATGTTGATGATTAATTATGTTGAGGCCCTTGTGCTAGAATTTGATGTTGGATGTTGATGTTGTTTATTTGAAAGATATTCCGCTGCAAATTTAATGATGTTATGAAGTTTGATGTTTATTAAATAGTTTTTATATTCTATTTAAGAAATTTTGAAAAGTAGTGTGACATGCCCGTTTTGGTGATAAACTCTGATTTATTATTATATTTATATTGTTTGGGTTAACGGGGTGTTACAAATCCTAGCATGATGTATGTTAAGATTTTTTAAGCTACCATGTTGCCGTTTTAGAGACTTAAAGCAATAAATATGATGTGTACCACTAAATTCATTAGATTGAAACAATATATGGATTGTGGTGAAGAATGTGAGTTTGAAAAAATTGGATTGAAACTATATATGGATTGTGGTGGAGAATGTGAGTTTGATAAATATGTGCATCCTATTGAATTGACATGTATAATCTTGCTATGGAACTTTCAAAGCTTAAATCTCAGGAAGACATGGTGTGAAAAATTTATAGGTGTAAGCTTACTTATATGATGGCTACTAGGAAGACATTGGTATCGTTGAGGCTTTCAATAATGCAAATCTCGGAATCACCAAAAAGCCTGTACATGACTTCAGGTAAATAAATAGGCTATATACCATATAATCATCATATTGTCATGTCAATGCACTTTATGAGAGCATCTTGGTCATGGTGTCAATGGATATTAATTTCAATTTGTACGATCGTTCATCTCCAGTTTACACTCAACCGTGATATTTGCCTCCGTCGAAGATGCTTGATGCTGATATCACTAATAGTGTTATTCAGCGAAGGATTTGCGATTAAGGTAAATTGTTTCTGAATCTGTTCGAAGAATGTGAGATATATACTTTTCTTGACAAAGATGTCAAATATGATTAAATGGATTTAATTGTGAGAAACTTTAATTTTTTCTGTTCCTAGAATTGCAAAATCTTCAATTTAGTGGTCGGGTTGCGGTCTTGCGTTACGTTCAGAAAAACGCAAAAATTCAACAAATTACATTCAGGAGCTGAATGAAAGGAAATACATGAAAAACTTGATAAATGATTTATGATACTTGATTCATGTGGATTTGGTAAAGTCCCTTTATGCGCATTTATAAAGAATGCAAATTTTTGTTGGATATATCTTCAGTTGGCACCTTGTTGTAGTATGACTCAAAATTTGAAGGAAGAAGAATATTGTTGCTAAAAATATAAAAGATTTGTTTCAAATATATTTTGTGCTGAAAATATATTTATGGACAATAAATATATTTTTGTATCGTATGAAGGAAGATTTGATGCAAATATATTTTGAAAGGGAATATTATATTTTTTATGCAAATATTCTTTCACTGAAGGAGAAAAAAAAAACGTATCTTCAGTGTGGTATTCGTTCCAAATTTATGAGTTATACTTTCACTATAAATATAGACCTTGTTTCATAGCAAACTTTGAGAGAGAGATATAGGGGGCTGAAACAAGGGTTTAGAAAGGCAACAACAAAACTAGGGTTTGTACAGAGTTTGTCTCTTCGGAATAAAACTAGGGTTTGTGGGTTGATTCACCTTGGGAAACACTATTAGGATTGAGTCTCTTGGTTACGGGAAAAGGCTGGGACTTTGGGTAGAATTAGGCGGGAGACTTATTCTTGTAACCCATTGATTTCTCTTTTGTAACGTTACTCATCATATAGTGGATCGGAGGGCTGCTCTCTCCCCCAGACTAGGTCAATTTGGACCGAACTGGGTCAACAAATTCTTTTGTGTTCTTCTCTTCTTTGTGTTCTTCTCGCCGTTGTTTTCTACTTTTGACTTGTATTTAATTGTTCCATACACTTTGTTTTGGTTGCTTGATTATCCCTTGCTCCACACATCAAGTTGTTATTGGTGTGATTTTTCATAGAATTCGCAACACACCTCATCTATCTTTTTCTTACAACTTTAGGTTTAGGATCCATATGAGCATTAATCTGACATGCTGCATTCGTTTCTTGGACCATGACAGCACTTGTCGAGGCAATCCTTAGTCCTTTTTGGTCTATAAAAGTTAGAACTTATTAAACCACCTTTCACATACATGTAAAAGATTGAGGTGAGGTTCAGTTTGTTTGTCCCTTCGGTTAGTTAGTTATTTGGGGTTTTTCTGGTTTTGTTTGGTGTTTTTGGGGTTTCATTGTGCAATTCAGATTCAATATCTTTTATCGAGCTCTATGTCAAAATTTACTCTTACAATTAGGTTTTTTATGATATTTAAACCCTAATTTCAAAACTACTAGTTATATCACTTTTCTTTGGTAAATTTAATTTCAAGAATTGCATGTTATATATTTATTTGGCTGAGTTTGTTAATGATTCAGTTCATTGTAGGGTAGAACCATGGTTTGTTACTCATTCATTCATGTCCATGAATCGCCTTCCAGCTCTATCATCGCGTGTTGGAGCTGGCTGCTCACAACTGCTCTCATATATGTGCATGCTTTCAAGGTCAGACTCTTCCGTGAATTGAACTTTTCTTGCCATTATGAATCCTTTCAAGTTCTAACTAATTTTTAACATAAAATTAGCAGATCGATCCAAAGACTTTGGAGGAGCAACAAAGTTGCATCAGAGAACAACGTACTGAACAAGGTCTTGTCACACCAAGGCCACGTTACAAAATGTGTAGATGAGAATGATTTGAAATATTGAGAGTCTGATGAATTAAGGAAGGAAATGTTACCAAATCAAAGGAAATTAAGGTGGAAAATTAATGCGGATGAAAGTAGTATTAAGAAATCATATCCTGGTCAAATATATACATAAATTAGCATGAATTTGGACTACATGGATCTATGGAATTTTCCTAAAGAGGTTGATAACAGATTATATGGGACACTCATCAATCTATATACTTATATTAAAAGAAATGTCCTTTGAATTTACCATTTTGCCCCTATTAAAAGCAATTTGGTAAATTAATTATTGGCTGAGTTTTTTTTTTTTGAAGATTGCCTATGAATTTCCATTTTTGCCCCTAACCAATTTTTTTAATTATTTTCTAATTTTTATATTTTTAATAATTTTTAATTATTTTCCAATTTTTATATTTTTAACTATTTTTCAATTTTTTCTCCCAAATTCAGTTGCTTCTACATTGCCGTTGTGGAAGATTAAGGTATCGTTTGACCCGACTTTTTTCAAACTTCTCTACATTTTTAAGGAGAAGTTAGGGCAAACACAATATTAATTAAGTACTTACTAAAAAAAGAACATTTTTTGAACGCATAAAATTGAATGGAATGAGCTTTGACCAGAAGTTGTTGAATGTTACTTTAAAAAACTACTTCTCCACAATTTATTTCACAAACACCTCTTTTCAACTCACGCTTGGAACTTTTTCTTTATTTTTTAATATTATATTTCAATATCTTTTTTTTATTCAAAAAAGCTAAACATATATGTTTCCATGACACCAACAAATATAATATCATATAGTATAAATTCCAGCATTTATAATAGTAATTTTTTTAAGAAATCATCGGGCTTCTTCATGAGATTGTCAAGATAATTCCAATTGGGACTAAAAAGAAATTGTGTACGAATATTGTGTTGAAAGATAAAAGGTATTATTTTCTTATTTGTCAGCATAAGATGATAGGATTTTGTATAAGTTTGATAATGACCTGAAAGATGTATTTCCTTATGCAGTGAGAATATAGTTGATGTAACACTATGGGAAAAATATTTCGTAGCTTTATCATTTACCATCTATTTACCTCGAGTTCTTTGCTTCCATTTTGTAGTCAATGGCAACCCAAATATATGTAACAATTGGTCAGGTTCGAGGCTGCTCATCAACCTACATTATCCGGTTGTTGAGAAGTTTAAGACTTAGTAAGTTTGCATTATGATTTCACAATACAGTGTTAGAGTAAATTATTATTTCACAATCTAATTTGATTTTTTTTTACCATGTTTCTTGAATTGTTGTCGTGACCTTAACACTTCTCAAGCTTAGAGTCAAAGCATCAGTCAGAACTTAAGTCAGAGTTCGACTTCTTCTCAATGTACTTCATACAACGATTTTTTCAATCTGTCTCAAGTAAGGCCAATTGTTGAATTTATAAACTTAGTCAAGGTCTGCTTTTTTTTTATGTACAAACATTCTTTGAATTTTTTACGCACAAATTAAAAATACATATTGCATTATTCTTTATTTCATGTGCATATTTGTGTTAGGATACATATTGCATCACCATTTGGAAAGCAACTAAATTCAATCTTAACCAATTTGGATAATATTACGAGATTTTCACCAAATGTTCGAAGACATCATTGTCAAATGGTGCTAGCTATAGATGCACATGCGGGAGCGATGCTTAATTTCCATTTGTTTCAACAATGTTAATTGGTCAACGGGGTTCATATAATGCACATGAATGCATTTATCTAGCCTTTTTAGGAAGATAAATTAGAAGTCATGATACATTTTCTTTAGCTTAAAATCAGTTATGCTACCTTTATTTTATAAATTATATGTAACTATATTCGCATTATCCATGTTAATATGCATTAGACTAATATTGTTGTTATTTCCCTGTTTAGCATTTCCCAAACGAGGTGTCAAGAACAATTCTAAAAGGAAAGCGCAAAACAATCACTCTCATTAGTTTCAATTGTTTTCATCCTAAAAATTATGTCAATTCTTAATCTCATAAACTGATTATATGATCTCTAAATCAGCTCATACATATTTTATGATGAATCACAATGTTCCGTTGTTTTAACATCTTTTCTTTCGAAGAATTTTTTTTATGCCGTGATTATCTAAGGTTATTATTTTACCTTAGATAAACATTAAATGTAAAAGTCTGGAGGGAAAAATTAGGTTAAAATTATAGCTGACATTTTGCATAAATTAAATCTAGGGTTAATATAGTAAAGTCACGCGAAAAAATACGTTAAATCTAGGGTTAATATTGCGTCACGGGTTAACAATTAGAAATAAGAGATGACATTTTGCATAAATTAAATCTAGGGTTAATGTAGTAAAGTCACACGAAAAAATTAGGTTAAATCTAGGGTTAATATTGCGTCTCGGGTTAACATTTAGAAATAAGAGATGTCAATTTGCATAAATTAAATCTAAGGTTAATATAATTTGTTTAGTAAATTTAAAGAGAAAAATTAGGAGCGATTTGTTTATTTTAATTTCCCTAACAATTAACGTTAACATTTTATTTAAATTAAACAGGATTAATTAAATAGGGTTAATACAGTAAAATTAAGCAAAGAAGTTAGGTTAAATCTAGGACAAAATTTTGAGTTCGGGTTAACTTTAAGAAATAAAATAGGTTAAGTATAGCAAGAGGGATTAACATTTATAAGTAAGAGATTAGGTTAAGTATAGCGAGACGGGTTAACGGTTATTCCTTTCCAAAAAAACAACATATAATTGGGAACATCATTTTATTTTACTTTAGATAAACATTAAATGCAAAAGTGTGGAGGGAAAAATTAGGTTAAAATTAGAGATGACATTTTGCATAAATTAAATCTAAGGTTAATATAGTAAAGTCACGCGAAAAAATATGTTAAATCTAGGGTTAATATTGCATCAAGGATTAACATTTAGAAATAAGAGATGACATTTTGCATAAATTAAATCTAGGGTAGGGATGGCAATTGGACCCAGACTCGATGGATACCCGCAAAAAATACCCACAATGGGTAGGGTAAAACCCCGCTTTCATGGATATGGGCACGGGTAGGGTAATTACCCGCAAATTTTAATGGGTATGGATACGGGTAAGGGTACTATACTACCCAGCCCCGCAACCCGCATGTACATATTTATATAATATAATAAATACTTTATTTATTTTTGGTGTACAATTATTTAATTTATTTAGCTATTTAAGTCTAAACCTAAACCTAAAATCTAAGCTATTTAAGTTTAAACCTAAATACTACGATTATTTGAATGTTTTTATTTTAATTTTTGAGGGATATTTTGGATGTTTTTTTATTTGGCTAAATACTACAATTCATATTATTTTATTAGTTGATTTAAATAATTTTGGATCATAGTTTTATTTCAATTGTGATATTTTTTATTGTCTTGTCATAGAGAAAGTGCGGGTAATGGGTGGGGGTATGAGCACTTAAGTGCCCATAGGGTATGGGGAAGGGCATTAAAGTTGTTGCCCACGAGGGTACGGGCTCGGGTACAGACATTTTTTACAAATGAGGATATGGGGATGGATACTATAGTACCCTATCCATTGGGTACCCATTGTCATCCCTAATCTAGGGTTAATATAGTAAAGTCACATGAAAAAATTAGGTTAAATCTAGGGTTAAATATTGCGTCACGGGTTAACATTTAAAAATAAGAGATAATATTTTGCATAAATTAAATCTAGGGTTAATATAATTTTTTTTAATAAAATTAAGGAGATAAATTAGGAGCGATTTGTTTATTTTGATTTCCCTAACAATTAACGTTAACATTTTGATTAAATTAAATAGGGTTAATACTGTAAAATTAAGCAAAGAAGTTAGGTTAAATCTAGGGCAAAATTTTGCGTTCGGGTTAACTTTAAGGAATAAGAGATTACAATAGTTGTTATATTATTTTTTATGTAGTGTTTTAGGCTCTGTGTTGTAAAATTTTAGTTTACGCAGTTTTGATTTTCACATTGATAAAAGACAACAATTTTCCATAATTTATAAGATTTCTCATTCGGAACTAAATTTTTAAAAAATACGTTATTTAATCCGTGCGAAGTACGGGTTTGTAACTAGTTAATCAAATAAATTTGGTCAACTCTCCTATAATCAAATAACCAACATTAGGCGTGAGAAAATGTTGGAAGGCATTTATATATTTAACTCTAACTTTTTTTTTTGGTTAAGATTTAACTCTAACTTTTTTTCAATAGTTTCATAACATATCATGACATTCAAAGCTTAAAAGAAACTGAATTTAATTTATAAAAATGGCATTGCTTAGATTTGAAGTCGCAACATAAGGATAGCAGCAACACAATTCTTTTACCATTTAGACCAATGTAGTAATTCTAATAATAATTCCAGGAAAATGTAGATATGTTTTAGTTATTGGTTTCGTTAAAAAAATACCAGCTGCATCTCATCTAGTAAATTAGTCAGTCACTACTATTTGTATATTTAATTTGATTCGAATAAATAAAATTCACAACACACAACAAATAGAATCAATTAAAAACAACTTAATTCAAATATTTAATTTAAAACTTTAGGGCATTTACAAATCAAACCGGAATAAGTTCTTCTTTTTTATAAAACCCACAAAATAAAAGTTTCGTCCTTGAAACTAGTCAACGTCAAATAAGTTCGGATAGAGCTCCCTTATCTGCTCTTTTCATTCTCAAGTGGCGTCACCTGTAGTTGCATTCCAAATCACTTTGACTATAAGGGAATTTTTTTGCCCCACAAGTATTTCACGCTTCAATCCTCAATACTCATCGGAGGGACCTCAAAAGAAAGATTTTCTTTAAGCTCCACTTTATCATGCATGATAATATGTGAAGGGTCATCCATATACTTCCTCAGTTAGGACACATGAAATAAACTATTAAGATTGGAAAAATTTCGAGGTAATGTAAATTTATAAGCTACAGGACAACCTCGGCGAAGAATTTGATAAGGTCAAATATTTTCAACTTAGATTAACCCCCCGCCCCCCCCCCCCCCCCCCCCCACAATATTATATGTGAAGGGTCATCCATATACTCCCTCACCATTTTTTGTGTTTGTAACAACCCATTTTCCCCACATAAAAATTTCAAAACATTTATCAGAGTAATTCACATAAACGGAATGCTACACTTCTAAAAATCGTAAATGAGATAATTAACTAATTATCTTTCCAAAAGTCATCAGCATATTAATTCAAAAACTTCGCAGCGGAATTTATCCAAACTTCTAAAATAATTTTGGCACGAGGGCCTCATCAAAGTATCTCCTAAAAATCTAATTAACAACTTAATCATGTAAATTCATAAGCAATACGTAAGGAATAAAAAATCATGCAATAAGGTTCTCATCCCGTTACGTATCAGAGCACCTAAGACACACATGGAAGATAGTCCACTCGCGACAGCAATCTAACAACAACTTATTCTCGATCACCTGCAAGTTACTCATACGAAGAGCAACATTTTCAAGCAGAAGGGGTGAAATTTCACATTCAATAATAATAGGCATATAATTCATCAAAAGCATTCAACAACTTACACTCCATCATTTGGTAACATTAACTCTTCTTATAAAATTTCATTAATAACTCAATCAATTCTAATTATCATTAACTTCATATTCATCACATTATAAACATCATCACATAGCACATAACATAATCATCATCTCATAATAACATAGACCACACAACATAATCATCACTTAACAATAATAATCATATACAACATAACATATTCATCATCACATCAAAATATAACAACACATATACATCATCTTATAATAATATAACAACATCATATTCCTCATCTCATCATAATATAACAACACATACTTATCATCTTATAACAATATAACAACATCATATTCCTCATCTCATCATAATATAACAACACATATTCATCATCTTATAGTAATATAACAACACATCATAACAACATCATATACAACATCATAATCAATCATCATAAAACACCACAACAACATCATAATTAATCATCATAACAACATCATAACAACATCATCTTATAACAACATAAACAGCTCATCATCATTGACTAATAATAGTCATTCATACAATGTTTCATCAACAACTCAAGGTTAAATAACAACTTAACAATAACGATACAACTTCAACTCAACAATACATCTTAGACTTCTTATTCATCATAGACCATCTCGACAAAATGCAACTACGACCTCTTAATCATGCATGTGGTACCAACCAGGGCATCAAGCCCTCAACATATTGAGCGTAAATAGGCTCCAAGAGCATCAAGCCCTCTCCCTTCGCGTATTATGTATAAATATACATTACAGAGCGTCAAGCCTCACCCAACGTAAATGAGTATGCAATGGACTCAACATCTTAACAACTTAACAACTTAGACATCTCTTATGACTCCAATAATTTGGATCAACATCTTACAACTTAAACATCTCATATGACTCCAATAAATTGGACCAACATCTTATAACTCAAACGACTTAAACCAACATTAGCATCTTAATGATATTAATACATCACATCAGCAGGCAACACCATCGAATAATTTACAACAAGTCAACATCAACAATAATCATCAAATATAATCATTATAACTTCATATAACATATAACACTTCATCAATCATGGACAATATCGTATTCACAAACATATACATACATATACTAATTCATCAATCATATTCAATTATTCATTGTGACCTACGTGCAGTAATTTGACCATAACTCAAGTTCTATAAATCATTTTGAAGTCAAACCAACGGCATTAGAAAGCTAACATCTATACCTACAACTTTTGTGTTTACACCTTAGACTAATTCTATATCAATAAATACCAGTTTTCATTTCAAATTTGGACAAAGTTGTGCTGAAATTCATACAAATTCACTGTGACCTACATGCAGTAATTTGACCATAACTCAAGTTCTATAAATCGTTTTGACGTCAGACCAACGACATTAGAAAGCTATGGACCAATTTT